>NC_083108.1:30029372-30111872 GCF_949774975.1 Lagenorhynchus albirostris | reverse complement strand
GGAAAAGATCTGTAAAAAATACAAACACATGGAGGCTAAACAATACACTACTTAATAATGAAGTGATCACTGAAGAAATCAAAGAGGAAATCAAAAAATACCTAGAAACAAATAACAATGGAGACAGAACGACCCAAAACCTATGGGATGCAGCAAAAGCAGTTCTAAGGGGGAAGTTTATAGCAATACAAGCCCACCTTAAGAAGCAGGAAACATCTCGAATAAACAACCTAACCTTGCACCTCAAGCAATTAGAGAAAGAAGAACAAAAAAACCCCAAAGCTAGCAGAAGGAAAGAAATCATAAAAATCTGATCAGAAATAAATGAAAAAGAAATGAAGGAAACAATAGCAAAGATCAATAAAACTAAAAGCTGGTTCTTTGAGAAGATAAACAAAATAGATAAACCACTAGCCAGACTCATCAAGAAAAAAAGGGAGAAGACTCAAATCAATAGAATTAGAAATGAAAAAGGAGAGGTAACAACTGACACTGCAGAAATAAAAAAGATCATGAGAGATTACCACAAGCAACTCTATGCCAATAAAATGGACAATCTGGAAGAAATGGACAAATTCTTAGAAACGCACAACCTGCCAAGACTGAATCAGGAAGAAATAGAAAATATGAACAGACCAATCACAAGCACTGAAATTGAAACTGTGATTAAAAATCTTCCAACAAACAAAAGCCTAGGACCAGATGGCTTCACAGGCGAATTCTATCAAACATTTAGAGAAGAGCTAACACCTATCCTTCTCAAACTCTTCCAAAATATAGCATAGGGAGGAACACTCCCAAACTCTTTCTACAAGGCCACCATCACCTTGATACCAAAACCAGAAAAGGATGTCACAAAGAAAGAAAACTATAGGCCAATATCATTGATGAACATAGATGCAAAAATCCTCAACAAAACACTACCAAACAGAATCCAACAGCACATTAAAAGGATCCTACATCATGATCAAGTGGGGTTATTCCAGGAATGCAAGGATTCTTCAATATACACAAATCTATCAATGTGATAAACCATATTAACAAATTGAAGGAGAAAAACCATATGATCATCTCAATAGATGCAGAGAAAGCTTTTGACAAAATTCAACACCCATTTATGATAAAAACCCTGCAGAAAGTAGGCATAGAGGGAACTTTCCTCAACATAATAAAGGCCATATATGACAAGCCCACAGCAAACATCATCCTCAATGGTGAAAAACTGAAAGCATTTCCACTAAGATCAGGAATAAGACAAGGTTGCCCACTCTCACCACTTTTATTCAACATAGTTTTGGAAGTTTTAGCCACAGCAATCAGAGAAGAAAAAGAAATAAAAGGAATCCAATTTGGAAAAGAAGAAGTAAAGCTGTGACTGTTTGCAGATGACATGATTCTATACATAGAGAATCCTAAAGATGCTACCAGAAAACTACTAGAGCTAATCAATGAATTTGGTAAAGTGGCAGGATACAAAATTAATGCACAGAAATCTCTGGCATTCCTATATACTAATGATGAAAAATCTGAAAGTGAAATCAAGAAAACACTCCCATTTACCATTGCAACAAAAAGAATAAAATATCTAGGAATAAACCTACCTAAGGAGACAAAAGACCTGTATGCAGAAAATTATAAGACACTGATTAAAGAAACTAAAGATGATACAAATAGATGGAGAGATATACCATGTTCTTGGATTGGAAGAATCAACATTGTGAAAATGACTCTACTACCCAAAGCAATCTACAGATTCAATGCAATCCCTATCAAACTACCACTGACATTTTTCACAGAACTAGAACAAAAAATTTTGCAATTTGTATGGAAACACAAAAGACACCGAATAGCCAAAGCAATCTTGAGAATGAAAAAAGGAGCTGGAGGAATCAGGCTCCCTGACTTCAGACTATACTACAAAGCTACAGTAATCAAGAGAGTATGGTACTGGCACAAAAACAGAAATACAGATCAATGGAACAGGATAGAAAGCCCAGAGATAAACCCACGCACATATGGACACCTTATCTTTGATAAAGGTGGCAGGAATGTAGAGTGGAGAAAGGACAGCCTCTTCAATAAGTGGTGCTGGGAAAACTGGACAGGTACATGTAAAAGTATGTGATTAGATCACTCCCTAACACCATACACAAAAGTAAGCTCAAAATGGATTAAAGACCTAAATGTAAGGCCAGAAATTATCAAACTCTTAGAGAAAAACATAGGCAGAACACTCTATGACATAAATCACAGCAAGATCCTTTCTGACCCACCTCCTAGAGTAATGGAAATAAAAACAAAAATAAACAAATGGGACCTAATGAAACTTCAAAGCTTTTGCACAGCAAAGGAAACCATAAACAGACCAAAAGACAACCCTTAGAATGGGAGAAAATATTTGCAAATGAAGCAACCGACAAAGGATTAATCTCCAAAATTTACAAGCAGCTCATGCAGCTCAATAACAAAAAAACAAACAACCCAATCCAAAAATGGGCAGAAGACCTAAATAGACATTTCTCCAAAGAAGATATCAGACTGCCAACAAACACATGAAAGAATGCTCAACATCATTAATCATTAGAGAAATGCAAATCAAAACTACAATGAGATATCATCTCACACCAGTCAGAATGGCCATCATCAAAAACTCTAGAAACAATAAATGCTGGAAAGGGTGTGGAGAAAAGGGAACACTCTTGCACTGCTGGTGGGAATGTGAATTGGTTCAGCCACTATGGAGAGCAGTATGGAGGTTCCTTAAAAAACTACAAGTAGAACTACCATATGACCCAGCAATCGCACTACTGGGCATATACCCTGAGAAAACCAAAATTCAAAACGAGTCATGTACCAAAATATTCATTGCAGCTCTATTTACAATAGCCCGGAGATGGAAACAACCTAAGTGCCCATCATCGGATGAATGGATAAAGAAGATGTGGCACATATATATAATGGAATATTACTCAGCCATAAAAAGAAATGAAATTGAGCTATTTCTAATGAGGTGGATAGACCTAGAGTCTGTCATACAGAGTGAAGTAAGTCAGAAAGAAAAAGACAAATACCATATGCTAACACATATATATGGAATTTAAGGGAAAAAAATGTCATGAAGAACCTAGGGGTAAGGCAGGTATAAAGACGCAGACCTACTAGAGAACGGACTTGAGGATATGGGGAGGGGGAAGGGTGAGCTGTGACAGGGCGAGAGAGAGTCATGGACATATACACACTAACAAACGTAGTAAGGTAGATAGCTAGTGGGAAGCAGCCGCATGACACAGGGATATTGGCTCGGTGCTTTGTGACAGCCTGCAGGGGTGGGATAGGGAGGGTGGGAGGGAGGGAGATGCAAGAGGGAAGACATATGGGAACATATGTATATGTATAACTGATTCTCTTTGTTATAAAGCAGAAACTAACACACCATTGTATAGTAATTATACCCCAATAAAGATGTTAAAAAAAAAAGAGAGAGAGAGAGAGAGAGATTAGCAAAGACATGGCTTAGGTGGTCAGTGCCTTGTCCACACCCCCAGCTTACCCCAGAGGTCACCATACAGTTTTTTCCACGTGGATGGCTTTCTGCATTGTCTCTCTGCTTCAAAGCATTTTCTGGCCTCCAGGCTGCTCTGGGAGTTGGTGCCACAGGAGCAACCTTTACCTAGAGAGGCCTGAGAGCTGGTGGATAAATGTGCTGACTTCCTCAGCCTTCAGGAACAACTCTGAGGCACGCTGCACACAGGGTCTGGGAACAGAGCCCCAGGTTCCACAGCAGTGACTTACTCATTACCCCACACTTGGCTGGCTTGGTTCCCTTCTCTCTACTGCTTTCTCACTTCCTTACTGGTACTTCCTGATGCTGCCCCCCCAAATAAATAACTTGAATCCATAAAAAAAAAATTAAAATGCTTCTTCTAGTTACAAACATTCTTCTCACTACTTCTCTGCATGCATTGATATTTGTAAGATCAATATGAAATTTAGTATCATCATGTTTAATCATAATTAGCCAGAGTCCTATGTTTAGCTGAACCTATAAAATGTGTTATAATGATTCTAAAATGTTTAAGAATCACTGCCTTTGTGCATACAGAGACCTGTGTTAACTTATTGATTGCAACTAGTACACAGAAGCAGACAAACACCATCTGGTGGCAAAAATGGTTCTATAACTATCCCCCTTCCAATCTTGGTTCTAAAGTAATGCATCATTGATTGTGTTTCTCCAGATATAAAAATTGATTTTCTTTCTACACCTCAACAATGAAAATTTTTGTCCCTTTAAACCCCACAGTATCAGTAACTATCATTCTTCAAGCTAAGATAAAACTTTCAGGACTATGGAGTGGTCAAATGAGTTTGATTGTTATAATCAGACCTCAATGAAAATTTTCAGTAAAACTTCTCACCCTGTATGCATCTCATGAATAATAATGAGTGATGTTAAAGTGGTTGAACCTCAAGTTCACACATTCAGAATGAAAATCAATGCTCGGCATATAAGTATAGAAAATGCCAAATATTAACTAATATTTTATTTGTATAAGAACATGTGCACATGTGCACACATGTGTGAGCCTGTTGTGTATGTGTATGTGTGTATGTTTATATAGGGCTTAGGTAGAAAGCCTCCTTCAATATAATACAATTTAAGAAGGTATCTGAGGGCTTCCCTGGTGCTGCAGTGGTTGACAGTCGGCCTGCCGCTGCAGGGGACACGGGTTCGTGCCCTGGTCCGGGAAGATCCCACATGCCGCAGAGCGGCTGGGCCCATGAGCCATGGCTGCTGAGCCTGCACGTCCGGAGCCTGTGCTCCGCAACGGGAGAGGCCACAACAGTGAAGAGGCCCGCGTACCGCAAGTAAAAAAGAAAAAGAAGGTATCTGAAATAAGGGTAGAGGAAACTACCATGTCCACTCTTAAAGGGATCAAACATTGTTATATCGCATTTGTATACCTTTTATTCCTTTAGCACATCTACTTAAACCCCATATTGAAATATGCCACCAGGGTACCAGAGCCTTCTCCTCTTTCCTCATTGTTCTCCTTGTTGTTTAACCCAACTTGTGAAATTCCTAGTGCAAATGGAAAGAATTGAGCTATATGTGTATGAAGATCTTACTTCTTTCAGTACTCAGGGTAGCTGTGCTGGACATAAGGCAGACCAATGTCCTGGGCAGTCACCTCCACCATTAAGTAACCTCACTGAGGACTCCTCAGACCAGGGTTTCATGGTTCAACATAAGTTCTCCATTTCAATAGACATACTGGATAAAATCAGGCTTGCTATTGCATCTCACTGAACAGAGTGCAGCTAAGAGAGGGTTCTGTCATGCAAACACCTATTTCAGCATCCAGTGACAATATGTTTAACACTCTCATGGACAGGGACCCTAAGGAACTTCTAGAAGAACTTGTGGTCCAGGTGTAAAGAACATAACATCCAGGCCAAATTGCAACTAGTGTGGAGGATGAAGGATTGAGGGAGATCTCAGTTTGAGGTCTGACTATGCCTAATTTGGACATATCTGTTTTCACATATACTGACTACTTCTCTACACTTGAAGTTGATATGTACTTAGGTAGAATCCAAGCTGGAGCATTGAATCATTGAAAGCAAATAACAGCAATCACCTTCATGGTCTATTAAGGCAGGGAAGAATGTGGAAGCAGGAAGTTTCAAGTTGCATCATAGTTCTGGGAAATTTGTCCATTCACAATGGTGCCTACTCTCATAGTAAGAGGGGCATGAAGGAGGCCCAAAAGCCTCATCCAAGTTACTGGGGATCAGTATAAACACTAGTCTGAAAAGAGGTGTGGGACAGGAGAAAGAATGCCTATAAATTTCCAGAGAATGGGAGGAAATCAAGGTCCAAACCCATGTCTCTGGATTAATACAGTGGATTTAGACCCCATAACACAATGCCTTGGGAGCATATGGTGATATCTTTTAGAGCCATTTACAAGGGTAGTAGCTAAGCAGTGGAAGTCTGGGCAACACAACCCAACTTTATTTTTTTGCATGGTAGATATCTTCTTATTTATTTTGTATAGTATACTTCCATGAAAATTTTCATTTTAAGAGTTTAATCATTTAAAAAGCTCCTAAAAATACTTGATTAGTCTAGAAAGTTGATGAGAATGCAGCATCTCAGTAACCAGACATGGGTTCTGTTCAGGTGAGCAGCATGATTTACCCCCAAAAATGAATGGTGGTACGTGGGCTACTGCTGCTTTTGTGACAGGTTTAGGATCTTAGGTAGCCTCTGCAGAGGTGGCTGTCTAGGAAAGAGAAGAACAAGGGAACAAGCAGAGGCTGCTGAGAAGATACCCAGAATACTCCTAGAGGAAGTACAGAATGATGAGTGGGTTGGGTACATGGGCTGGTGTAGGCTGTGCTCTCAAGAACTAAGATTGGAGAGCAGACTCCTATATGTGACCTCTGCCAGTTGCAGGGAATTTGATCAGACTCTGATTTTACAAGAAACATTACATGGGTTCTTTATCTAATCCACTGACAGTCCAATTTCCATGAAGAGGTTAAAAGCATCATACAACACTTTACTATTTTCTCTATATATCATCCCTGAATTACAGATAGTTATAGCCGTAGCAGTTCATGGAATATTCATTTATTCAAGCATACCTTAAGAAAGTCAAGATCAATGATATAATTGCAGTGGGATAAACTTTTTCAAAAGATCATATCCTTGTGTGATATAGCATGTCATTGCATTTTCCTCTTGTCTCACCTTACTGCTCAGTATTGGAACTCAGGTTCTGACATATAAAATATGGTTAATAAAATAGACAATGTTATTAAACACAACATCATGAAGAAACTTCTTCCATTTTCAGACATCTTACATTAACTAACTTATTAATGTTATCTATAAAACATCTATAAAACACCTATAAAACTGGTGTGTGTATGATATTGTGATATATTGATAATTTGAAATATATATTTAGTCTCTGTCTATGGTTCCTGGCAAAAAAAGCTTCTAAAACCTTTGAAATTTCCTGAGTGACAAGGATGATAAGAGCATCTTTTGTTGTAAAAATCTTATCTTTGCCTCTGGTTTCTGAAAAAGAGCTCCTAAAATCCTTGGAATGAGTGATGAGTACCTTGGTAAATTAATGAGATAACTCTTGGCTGAGGGACTATTAGATAACTTCAAGTTGGGGGCTGGTCACCAGAAAGTCCAACCATGTGATTAGAGGGTTGGAACTTTCAGCCCTATCCCCAGACTTCCAGGGAGGACAATGAATTCCATTACCAATGAAAAATGATTGAATTGATCATGACTATGAAATGGAACTTCTGTAAAAACCCTAAGCAACAGAGTTTGGAAAGCTTCTGGAGTGGTGACCACATCCAGGTGCTAGGAAGGTGACCCACCTGAAGAGGACATGGAGACCTACATCCATTTCACCATACTTCATCCTATGCATCTCTTAGTAGTTAGTGGCAGAATTGAGTTGAATCATAGGTCACCCAGTTTGTATTTAGAGTTGGAGAATTGATTAGTGTGAAAAAATACCACACACATTTGGTGTCAGAGTGTTGTGAGTAGAAACGATATGCTTATCTATAGCTGTATTCAGGTGGCCATTACAATGTTAACCATGGTAAGGTTGACATAAAAGCCCTGTCTCCTTATTGGAGAACCCCCTTTGGATATGTGTCAACAAAAACATTGATAACATGTATTGAACATGTTCACTGGGCCTATTAGAGATTCTAACAGGAAATAAACTTATCAGTCTTCAGAGTTTCATGAATTTGGGGGGGGGGAATGGATATAAATTAACCTGTGTCATAACTTGGAATAGTGAAAAGAGTGCTTGGCTCGTATGGCAAAAATAGACTACCTGCTCACTAAACTTGTGAACAGTTTCTTCTTTCTGGGGACACAATTAGATGATATTTCCCAGACTTTTCTTGGCATTAAACTGAGTTCTACAAATGTAATGTCAGTGGAAGTGATGCATGCCACTTCTGGGCCTGGCTTGTATAAATCTTCCATATTATTTACTCTTACACTTGCTTGATGCAGATAAAGACAATGAATTTGGAAGCTACTGGTAAAGTCTGTGTCCCTAATTCACACTTGGAGAAAATTGCCTGCCAATTAGGAGCACCTACTTTGGACTTTATCCAAGTGAGGAACTTCTATCATATGTTAGCTATTATGAATTTTGATATTTGTTGCAACAAGCATTAATTTAATTAATATAGCTAGGATTTTGAAGACTTGAATTCTAGTATAATCTCTATCATCATCAGATGATGAGGTTTATACTCATATGAGTTATTTAATCTTGTCATATCTCAGCATCCTCATCTGTAGAATGGCACTAATTATGCTTTTTCAACTATCATACAAGATCACAGGGTAGCCCTAATAAGATGATGGATCTGAGAAGACACTGAAAAGCATGATATATGATATGTGTACAAGGTGCTATAAAATAATTTAGGGTGCCCAGACCTCTTAAGTGACCAGTAAATTGAATTGATATCTCCATTCTGAACAAAATATCTTGATTCTTATATATATGAATGATTTCCTGCTCAGTTTCTGAAATACTTATTAGCATAGATGAATCTATGTTCAGATGTTGTGAAGAGAGAGTTAACACATGGTCCCATTTAGTCCTGCCTCTCACACCACAGTATAGAGATACTCTCCTGTGCATGATTGTTCAAAGGAAAAACACTAAATTGAAAACCAAAGTCAATCATAATCTTATCTATAAATTCACTCAGGCCAAAATCAGATTAATATCACTGAGAAAACCACCAAAGTGCAATGGGAGCACTCAGCAAGATGATGTTGTATGGCCTGACTCTGAAAACTCAGATCAGTGCTTTCAAATTCACTAATCTACCTTTCCATTTATTTTCTTATAATTGTTTTCACATGTAGAGTTACATATGTAAAGTTTAATATATGTACTTTTTAACCTAAAGGGAAGCAATATTGACTTAAATTTCCTATGGGATGTATAAAATTTTCCATATCACAAAAAATGATCAGCTTTAAAAATCCATACTGTTAAAAATTATGTGATGAATAAGACAAAGTAGCTATACCTGATGCATCACTGCAGGTGTTCCAAAATTTCACCTCCCTCATTCCAGTCCCTATTCCCCATCCACCTCTTCTTGCAATACCACTAGAGTGCCCCACACTCCAATTTCTATAATGCTTCATTGTTTATTAAGTATATACATTTTTAAAGGTTTTTTTCTTTCTTTATAAGAAGGATGGCATGTTATATATAATCTTTTGAGGATAATTGTTTCCATTTAATATTTTATTGCTAGGATTCTTTCCTATGAGGTTACACCACTGTAGTTTATTTCTTTTGATGGTTGTATACTGTGGTAGGCAGAATAATGGCGACCAAAGACATCCCTGTCCTAATATTCAGAACCTAGGAATATGTGTGGTTTTTGTTTACTTGTTTGTTGTTGTTTTTAACAGTAGGTCCTTATTTGTCATCTAATTTATACACAGTAACATGTATATGTTAACACAAAACTCCTAATTTATCCCTTCCCCCCTTTCCTCTTTGGTAACCATAAGTTTGTTTTCTATGTCTGTGAGTCTCTTTCTTTTTGTAAATAAGTTCATAAATATCTCTTTTTTATATTCCACATATAAGTGATATCATATGATATTTGTCTTTCTCTGTCTGACTTACTTCACTTAGTATGATAATCTCTAGGTCCATCCTTATTGCTGCAAATGGCATTATTTCATTCTTTTTTATGGCTGAGTAATATTCCATTTCATATGTACACTGCATCTTTTTTATACATTCATCTGTCAATGGACACTTAGGTTGCTTCCATGTCTTGGCTACTGTAAATAGTGCTGTAATGAACAGTAGGGTGTATATGTCTTTCTGAATTACAGTTTTCTCCAGATATATGCCCAGGAGTGGGATTACAGGATCATATGGTAACTCTATTTTTAGTTTTTTAGGGACCCTCCATACTGTTCACCATAGTGGCTCTACCAATTTACATTTCCACCAATAGTGTAACAGGGTTTATTTTTCTCCACACTTTCTCCAGCATTTATCATTTGTAGAATTTTTGATGATGGCTATTCTGACTGCTGTGAGGTGATACTTTGTTATAGTTTTTAATTGCATTTCTCTAATAATTAATGATTTGCACATCTTTTCATGTGTCTGTTGGCCATCCGTATGTCTTCTTTGGAGAAATGTTTGTTCAGAACTTCTGCCCATTTTTTGATTGTGTTGTTTGTTTTTTTGATATTGAGCTGTATGAGCTATTTGTATATTTTGGAGATTAATCCCTTGTTGGTCGCATTATTTGCAAATATTTTCTCCCTTTCCTTAGGTTGCATTTTCATTTTGTTTATGGTTTCCTTTGTTGTGCAAAAGATTTTAAGTTTGGGGGAATATATTAATTACATGGCAAAGGATAATTAAGGTTATATATGGAAAGATTGCTAAGGATCTTGAGATGTAGAGATTAGACAGGTAGAGATAGTGATATTAGAATGTAATAGGAAATGCCTGTGAGAGAAAAATGAGGAGGAATCCATGTAAGCCTGGCAGAGCTGTCAGATCTTGATGCAAGTCTGACTTTGAGTGAAGGAAAGAAGGAAGGAAGTTTGGGTATAAGCATCCTAGACCACCATGCAATCTAAAGAATGTTTGACAATCCCTTCAAGGAATCCTCAAGCCAAAGCAAGCATCTGAGGAACATACATTTTGTAGGAAAAAGTCTGCCTTAGAATAGATGCTGAACTCAGTCACTGGCTAGAAGAGCCCATGGGAACCATGGCCTCAGTGCAAAATCAGCCATAGATATTAGCTCAGCAGTTTAGGCTCTCAGTAAATTATGGTCCCTGTGTTTGGAGATCTGTGAAGTCTTTTCTCATAGCTGCCACCAGCTGGGAAGTGTTTGACTTTCAGATTTCTGGCCCATCAATGATGGGAATTTTCAAAGCAGAGAATAATGTGGTCAAAATGGAATTTTGGAAGATGACATAGCATCTTAGTTCTTGTGGATAAAGAACAAACAGTAGATATAAGCTCTGCCTATAATAAATGTTAACCAAGTATTTTTTTAATAAAACTTATTCACTTATATGAAGTTGATGAAGTAAAAACAAAACAACAACAACAAAACAAAAGAACACCTCTTATAACGCTTGACTTCTAAAATCCTGCTTTGAATCAAGTTTCCTTATTATTTATGACAAAAATTTAGACCTGAGTAAGGGAAGCTTTTTCTATATATGGCCTGAAAGTATTATAGGTTTGAGGGATCAGCTAGTGTCTATCACAGTTATTCAACTTTGCCTTATAGTGTGAAGTCATACATAGATTATATGTAAAAGAAGAAGTATGGCTCTATTCCAATAAAATTTTACTTACAAAAGCACATGCTAGCCACAGGCTGTAGTTTGCTGACCATAGATTTAGAGATTTCAAGTAATCAAATATGTATACATGATCAGTTATAACAGATCATTCTAAAATTCAAGCCAGCATGGTATATTAGGAGTTTCATATTTAGGGAATTGTGATATGGAAAGCTCAATAAGTAGTCAAGGACCAAATCTTGCTTATTCCAAACATGTTCAATTCCAAAGAATTTGATTTTATCCATGGGAAGCCATTATTACATTTTATGCAAGGAAATGACATAAAGAATTAGAGGGGCAAAGCAGAGGGAGGTGAGCCTGGAGGATAAACAAGTATGAAATTGTGCAGCCAAGAGATTAACAAAATATGAAAGCTTAATTCAAAAGGGAGTGACTGGTTAATTAATAGAAAGGATTGGATAAAAAGCTCTAAAAGGTACAAAATTCCCAGAATGCAGGAAACTTACATGTGGAAAATATGGAAGAGAAGTATGCTAGAATGAACCAGAGCTTTATATAGACTTGAGTCACTGGGTGAAAAATGGTGTCTTTCACTAAAAAAAGAGGCAAAAAAAAAGTATCTGATTTAATGAGGTCAGATGAAAGGCTCCTTTGAGGAGTTTGAATTGCCTGTGGAATATTGAAATAAAACTGTCTAGTAAGCAGTTGGTTGCTTATGCTACACAGTCCTGTGTAACATAAGTTTAACAGAAACTGTTTGGGGCCTATTTGAAAAACCATGTTGCCTGCCATTGTAAGGGAGTTGAACAATAATTAAGACAAAAGTTGACAGAGATAGGGAGAAAGAAAGAGCCTTTCACAAAGATTTAATCATGTTAATTTCCCAAACCTTCTTCCTTAAATGTCATTCTCCTCTTAGTATATATTATAATTCCTGCACTTATTTGATAGGAGGAAATATAAAGAATTTCTCAGGAGAAGTTGCTACTGTAAGGTCACATTTTCTTGTCCATTCTAAATCTCAGTCATCTAAATTCTAGATTTTATATACCAGTCACATTTCTTTCCAAAATTTTTATTTAACAAGATTTATGTTTGGTCACAATTTGACTAGAAGAAAAGCGGCAAAGATTAAATACAATGAACATATCTGATAGTTATTCAAAGTCATTTTCTTTAAGGTGAAATTTTGTTTTTCCACATACCTCTCTGCCCCCAGGTATGGAGCTCACTGTTAACTCTATTTTAATATTATGCCTCAATAATAATAATTATTATAAACTGCTTCAATATACCTGGCATTGTCATAAGTGCTTTATATTTATTAATCCATTAATTCCTCAAACCACCCAAAGAGGTACTTACTATTATTGTCTTTGTTTAGAGGTGAGGAAACTAAGAAATTGTAAAGCTTACTAAAGTTCATGCAGTTTATAGGCAGTAGAAGTGGGTATGTACCCACACAATATAATTACAAAGTCCATATTCTTATCCACTACCCAACACTGCATCTCATAACAAGGTACTATAATGAAAATCATACAATTAACAGTATAAACTGATATTATTTCTGCCAGTACTATTATTTCTTAAATAAAGTTCAAATTCAGCAGCTTGAAATATAAATGAGGCCCAAGTACTTCTGCATCATGTTTTCTTTCAAATTTCCCAAGGGTTCTCCTCACTGGACCTTGCTTTCTTTTGGCCCTAGAGAATCTCCACATGATTAGACTCACATCATAATGATAACTGGGATCACAACCAGACACATGAAATTTCTCTGCATCTGTGTCTTCTAAAAGACATGGACGACTCAATTTTAGGGTAGTGCCTAAATTTTCATTTTAATAACTAGTAGACACTTGAAATTCACAGATTAGAAAAGAACAAGGAGCACATTGTCATCTCTAATTATTTAAAACCTTAGCTTTTAATTGGAGAATATCTGATTGTGTTGTTAATTTATAAATGTTTAATTAAAGAAAATACCACACATTTGGTCTTGTGCATGTCTCATGATCCCTAACTGTGGAACAACATGTCACTTTTTTTTTTTTTTTTTGCGTTACGCAGGCCTCTCACTGTTGTGGCCTCTCCCGCTGCGGAGCACAGCCTGCGGACGCGCAGGCTCAGTGAGTGGCCATGGCTCACGAGCCCAGCCGTTCTGCGGCATGTGGGATCTTCCCGGGCCAAGGCACGAACCCGTGTCCCCTGCATCGGCAGGCAGACTCTCAACCACTGCGCCACCAGGGAAGCCCCAACATGTCACTTTTGATTATATTATGTAAATATTTATTTATAATTCTACCTTGTTCCACACACACTCACATACACACACACAAACAAGCACACACACATGAATATCATAGTCCTTTTGACTGCATGAGGAGCACACGGAAGCTACATTACTCTGCATTTTACTATGAGCATTTAGTGTAATAATCCCTGAGGCAATCTTTAAAAAAAGGCTGCTTTTAGAGAAAACCTCCTTAGGTAATCCCTTCTCCTGTTAACTCCTTCTGCACATTCAGTTCTATTTCAGGAAAAAAAAATTGTGAGGTGTTTAAAATATGTATTTTTTGTGAATTTATATTCTTCACATACAGGATAGCAAAATAGAATGGGGGAAAAATAGCTGGGTCAGTTCTAGCACTGGTTTATTCCACGCATTCCTCAGTTTAATATACGTGTATGGAACACCTCTGTATTGAATCTGTCTTCAGGAATCTTACAATTTAATGGAAGGTATAGAATACATAGTCATTCATTCAATAGTGTATCCAATCCACAAGTATTTATTGTGTGTCTACAATATAATTTCTATTTTCTTACCCTTATAAACAATGGACTGTAATGAATTTTATTAGTCTTCTGAGGAGGTCATATATTATGAGAGAGGATAAGTTTGATATGGTGCATTGTAATCGTAGAGTGGTGAAACATCCTCCTGTTGTAGGAGTTTGAGTAGTAGAACAAGAAACAACCTTAAAAAGGAATTAGAATTTAAAGGGTGAATCCTTATTTACATGACCTTAGAGAACTATCTGGAAAGGGATAAGATTTTATGAAAGACCACACAAGTTCTCTTATGTACTTAAAATATCAACTCTATACATTTATACAAAGAAAATGAATAGCTAATGGAAATCAAGAATAATATTTTCCCTTAGACTTAAGATTTTAAAAAAGAGACTAGAGCTAGACTGTAGAGAACCTCAAATGCCAAACTAGGGAGTCATACATTTTATATATACCGCTAGCCACCAAACAGTTTCAACATCCCTTCATCATTAGAAAAGTATAGCACAGTCCTCACTATGTGAATATTTATTCATTTATGAATTATATACACATAGAAAAAATACATTCAATCTTAATGTAATTCTGCAGGGTCTAGATAAATAAGGAATATTTTCCAACTCATTTTATAATCTCTATAACTAAACATCTCAAGGAAAATATTAGAAAGGAAAATTATAAGACCAATCTTGATCAAGAAAATAAATGACAAAAATTTAAACAAAAGGTTAATGAATTGAATTTAGCAATATATTTTAAATAATGGTAAAGTTGAATAAAACCCAGAAATGTAAATTTGGTTTAACATTAGAAAAATCAAGTAATATAATTAACCACATTAAAGGATTAAAAGAGAAAAGCTGTATCTGTAAGTCAATAGATGTAGAAAAATTATCAGATAAAATTCAACAACCACTGATGATTTTTTAAAAAGCTAAACTCCTTTTTAGCAAACCAGGAATGGAAGAGAAATTTTTTTTAATATGATAAAAAGTATCTACAAAATTGCCAAGCAAACCTCATACTAAATGGTATTTTCCTCATAATTAGGAAAAAGACCAGAGTGTACACTGTACTCTGATTTATTCAATAATATACTAGTGGTCCTGGCTATGGCAAGAAGAACCTATAGAAATATGATTATTTAACAGAAAGACAATTAAGTTGTTACTGTTCTTGAGACAAATTTATATGTAAAACTTCAGTAGGATTGTATTAATTAAAATGGGCTGGATTATTTTCTGATAACAAAGACCTACAAAATTTCAGAAGCTTAAAAATCAAAAACATATTTTATTCACACTTCATGTCTAACAAGACTGAGCAGAGAAGTGCTCTTGACATTTCATCAGGAACCCCAGTTGATGGTTACCCAATTAAGATGAAAGCTTTCATACATGATTTTCACAATAACACTTGCAGTGGGAGTGGAAACGAAAATTGAAATTGATCCCCAGCAATTGCATTTTTCCACCCAGAAATGACGTGTCATTTCCACTCACATTTTATTTATTTCATTGGCCAAGGCAAGTCAGGAATATGCCTAACTTCAAATGGGCACAAGAGTGCAATCCTATTGTGTTCCCAGATTGAAGAGACTGGAATATTTGTGAGCAATCATAACGGATAAAATTAGAATCTACAAGTCAAATAAGATAACTAATAGGAGTGTTCAACGGAATTGCAATAAAAAATATATAGATACATAGCAATTGCATATGCACTAGCAACAAATAGTGAGGAAATGTAACTTTAAAACTCTCATTTAAAAATGTATAAGTTATATAAATTTCCACAAATAAATCTAACAAAAGACACAAAACTGAAATGGACAAAATTATAACACTTTATTAAAAAATTTAAAGCAGATTTAAATAAATAGAGAGGTATAAGATTCTACCAAAAATTTATGAATCTGTGGACTTAATGTTCTATCAGTTCACCTAAGTTGGTTCTTGTGTGTGTTTGTTTTCATAAAATCTAACAAACAGATTCTGAAATTTATAAGAAGGAGCAAATAACAAAGAATCATTGAGAAAATCAGCCAAATAGTATGACTTTTCTTATCAAATAAGATAAAGTGTTTGTAGAGCATGAGATTAGTATTTAGACTACAGCTATGGAATAAAAGTCAAAAAGACCCATACATGTAGAGAAACTTCATGGATAAGCTGGCTGAACTGGTATTGGAGATCATTGGAAAAAGTATGGCTCTTATAGTAAGTAAACCTTAAATAATATTATACATTTAATAAATAAAAAATAAAATTTGATTCCATCCTTACACCATACACTCCTGTTCAGGTCAGGACCTACCATTACAAGCTTCACTAACCTTTATCAAACAATTATCCTCTCTTCTTCAACAATCCCTTCTCCCATGTCATAGAATCATAATTTTTTCTAACATCTTTATTGGAGTATAATTGCTTTACAATGGTGTGTTAGTTTCTGCTTTATAACAAAGTGAATCAGTCATACATATACACATGTTCCCATATCTCCTCCCTCTTGCGTCTCCCTCCCTCCCACCCTCCATATCCCACCCCTCTAGGTGGTCACAAACCACATAGCTGATCTCCCTGTGCTATGCGACTGCTTCCCACTAGGTATCTATTTTACGTTTCATAGTGTATATATGTCCACGCCACTCTCCCACTCCGTCACAGCTTACCCATTCCCCTCCCCATATCCTCAAGTCCATTCTCTAGTAGGTCAGTGTCTTTATTCCTGTCTTACCCCTAGGTTCTTCATGACCTTTTTTTTTTTCTTAGATTCCAAATATATGTGTTAGCATACAGTATTTGTTTCTCTCTTTCTGCCTTACTTCACTCTGTATGACAGACTCTAGGTCCATCCACCTCACTACAAATAACTCAATTTCTTTTCTCTTTATGGCTGAGTAATATTCCATTGTATATATGTGCCACATCTTTTTTATCCATTCACCTGTTGATGGACACTTAGGTTGCTTGCATGTCCTGGCTATTGTAAATAGAGCTGCAATGAACATTTTGGTACATGACTCTTTTTGAATTATGGTTTTCTCAGGGTATATGCCCGTAGTTGGATTGCTGGGTCGTATGGTAGTTGTATTTGTAGATTTTTAAGGAACCTCCATACTGTTCTCCATAGTGGATGGATCAATTTACATTCCCACAAACAGTGCAAGACAGTTCTCTTTTCTCCACACCCTATCCAACGTTTATTGTTTCTAGATTTTTTAATGATGGCCATTCTGACCGCTGTGAGATGATATCCTACTGTAGTTTTGATTTGCATTCCTCTAACGATTAATGATGTTGAGCATGCTTTCATGTGTTTCTTGACAATCTGTATATCTTCTTTGGAGAAAAGTCTATTTAGGTCTTCTGACCATTTTTGGATTGGGTTCCTTGCTTTTTGATTATTGAGCTGCATGAGTTGCTTGTAAATTTTGGAGATTACTCCTTTGTCACTTGCTTCATTTGCAAATATTTTCTCCCTTTCTGAGGGTTGTGTTTTGGTCTTGTTTATGGTTTCCTTTGCTGTGCAAAAGCTTTTAAGTTTCATTAGGTTCCATTTGTTTATTTTTGTTTTTATTTCCATTTCTCTAGGAGGTGGGTCAAGAAGGATCTTGCTATGATTTATGTCATGGAGTGCTCTGCCTATGTTTTCCTCTAAGAGATTGATAGTGTCTGGCCTTACATTTAGGTCTTTAATCCGTTTTTTGTTTGTTTGTTTTTTTTTGATTTTTGTTTTGCGGTATGTGGGCCTCTCACTGTTGTGGCCTCTCCCACTGTGGAGCACAGGCTCCAGATGCACAGGCTCAGTGGCCATGGCTCACAGGCCTAGCTGCTCCGTGGCATGTGGGATCTTCCTGGACCAGGGCACGACCCCGTGTCCCCAGCATTGGCAGGTGAACTGTCAACCACTGAGCCACCAGGGAAGCCCTTTAATCCATTTTCAGTTTATTTTTGTGTATGGTGTTAGGGAGTGTTCTAATTTCCTACTTTTACCTGTAGCTGTCCAGCTTTCCCAGCACCACTTATTGAATAGGCTGCCTTTTCTCCACTGTATATTCTTGCCTTCTTTATCAAAGATAAGGTGACTATATGTGTGTGGGTTTATCTCTGGGCTTTTTATCCTGTTCCATTGATCTATATTTCTGTTTTTGTGCCAGTACCATACTGTCTTGATTACTGTGGCTTTGTAGTATAGTCTGAATCAGGCTTAGGGAGCCTGATTCCTGCAGCTCCGGTTTTCCTTCTCAAGATTGCTTTTTGTATTCAGGTTCTTTTGTGTTTCCATACAAATTGTGAAATTTTTAGTTCTACTTCTGTGAAAAATGTCAGTGGTAGTTTGATAGGGATTGCATTGAAGCTGTAGATTGCTTTGGGTAGTAGAGTCATTTTCACAATATTGATTCTTCCAATCCAAGAACATGGTACATCTCTCCATTTATTTGTATCATCTTTAATTTCTTTAATCAGTGTCTAATAATTTTCTGCATACAGGTCTTTTGTCTCCTTAGGTAAGTTTATTCCTAGATATTTTATTCTTTTTGTTGCAATGGTAAATGGGAGTGTTTTCTTAATTTCACTTTCAGATTTTTCATCATTAGTGTATAAGAATGTCAGAGATTTCTGTGCATTAATTTTGTATCCTGGTACTTTCCCAAATTCATTGATTAGCTCTAGTAGTTTTCTGATAGAATCTTTAGGATTCTCTATGTGTAGTATCATGTCATCTGCAAACAGTGACAGCTTACTTCTTCTTTTCCAATTTGGATTCCTTTTAATTCTTTTTCTTCTCTGATTGCTGTGGCTAAAACTTCCAATACTATGTTGAATATGAGTGGTGAGAGTGGGCAACCTTGTCTTATTCCTGATCTTAGTGGAAATGGTTTCAGTTTTGCACCATTGAGGATGATATTGGCTGTGGGTTTGCCATATATGGCCTTTATTATGTTGAGGAAAGCTCCCTCTATGCCTACGTTCTGGAGGGTTTTTATCATAAATGGGTGTTGAATTTTGTCAAAAACTTTCTCTGCATCTATTGAGATGATCATATGGTTTTCCCTCTTCGATTTGTTAATATGGTGTATCACATTGATTGATTTGCGTATATTGAAGAATCCTTGCATTCTGGAATAAACCCCACTTGATCATGGTGTAGGATCCTTTTAAGTTCTGTTGGATCCTGTTTGCTAGTATTTTGTGGAGGATATTTGCATCTATGTTCATCAGTGATATTAGCCTGTAGTTTTTTTCTTTGTGACATCTTTGTCTGGTTTTGGTATCAGGGTGATGGTGGCCTTGTAGAATGAGTTTGGGTGTGTTCCTCCCTCTGCTATATTTTGGAAGAGTTTGAGAAGGATAGGTGTTAGCTCTTCTCTAAATGTTTGATAGAATTCGCCTGTGAAACCATCTGGTCCTGGGCTTTTGTTTGTTGGAAGATATTTAATCATAGTTTCAAGTTCAGTGCTTGTGATGGTCTGTTCATATTTTCTATTTCTTCCTGGTTCAATCTCGGCAGGTTGTGCATTTCTAAGAATTTGTTCACTTCTTCCACATTGTCCATTTTATTGGCATAGAGTTGTTGCAGCAATCTCTCATGATCCTCTGTATGTCTGCCATTTAAGTTTGTTACTTCTTTTTCATTTCTAACTCTATTGATTTGAGTCTTCTCCCTTTTATTCTTGGTGTGTCTGACCAATGGTTTATCAATTTTGTTTATCTTCTCAAAGAACCAGCTTTTAGTTTTATTGATCTTTGTTATCATTTCATTCACTTCTTTTTCATTTATTTCTGATCTGATCTTTATGATTTCTTTCCTTCTGCTAACTTTGGGTTTTTTCTGTTCTTCTTTCTCTAATTGTTTTAGGTGCAAGGTTAGGTTGATTATTTGAGATGTTTCCTGTTTTTTAAGGTAGGATATTATTGCTATAATCTTCCCTCTTAGAACTGCTTTTGCTTCATCCCATAGGTTTTGGGTCATCATGTTCTCATCATCATTTGTTTCTAGATATTTTTTTATTTCCCCTTTGATTTCTTCAGTGATCTCTTGTGTATTAAGTAGTGTATTGTTTAGTCTCCATGTGTTTGTAATTTTCACAGATCTTTTCCTGTAATTGATATCTAGTCTCAGAGTGTTGTGATCGGAAAGGATACTTGGTATGATTTCAATTTTCTT
Organism: Lagenorhynchus albirostris; assembly: GCF_949774975.1. Taxonomy (NCBI): domain Eukaryota; kingdom Metazoa; phylum Chordata; class Mammalia; order Artiodactyla; family Delphinidae; genus Lagenorhynchus; species Lagenorhynchus albirostris. The sequence goes on along the minus strand of NC_083108.1, from coordinate 30,091,513 downwards.
AAATTTACCAAGGCTTGATTTTTGACCCAAGATATGATCTATCCCTCAGAATGTTCCATGAACACTGTAGAAAAATGTGTATTCTGTTGTTTATGGATGGAATGTCCTATAAATATCAGTTAAGTCCACCTTGTTTAATGTATCATTTAAAGCTTGTGTTTCCTTATTTATTTTCATTTTGGATGATCTGTCCACTGGTGAATGTGGGGTGTTAAAGTCCCCTACTATGATTGTGTTTCTGTCGATTTCCCCTTTTATGGCTGTTAGTATTTGCCTTATGTATTGAGGTGCTCCTATGTTGGGTGCATAAATATTTACAATTGTTATATCTTCTTCTTGGATCGATCCCTTGATCATTATGTAATGCCCTTCTTTGTCTCTTGTAATAGTCTTTATTTTAAAGTCTATTTTGTCTGATATGACAGTTGCTACTCCAGCTTTCTTTGGATTTCCATTTGCATGGAATATATTTTTCCATCCCTCACTTTCAGTCTGTATGTGTTCCTAGGTCTGAAGTGGGTCTCTTGTAGACAGCATATATTCAGGTCTTGTTTTTGTATCAATTCAGCCATTCTGTGTCTTTGGTGGGAGCATTAAACCATTTACATTTAAGGTAATTATTGATATGTATGTTCCTATTCCCATTTTCTAAATTGTTTTGGGTTCGTTATTGTAGGTCTTTTCCTTCTCTTGTGTTTCTTGCCTAGACAAGTTCCTTTAGCATTTGTTGTAAAGCTGGTTTGGTGGTGATGAACTCTTTCAGCTTTTGCTTGTCTCTAAAGATGTTAATTTCTCCATCAAATCTGAATGAGATCCTTGCTGGGTAGAGTAATCTTGGTTGTAGATTTTTCTCCTTCATCACTTTAAATATGTTCTGCCAGTCCCTTCTGCCTTGTTTAGTTTCTCTGAAAGATCAGCTGTTAACCTTATGGGGATTCCCTTGTGTGTTATTTCTTATTTTTCCTTTGCTGCTTTTAATATTTTTTTTAATTTTTGATAGTTTGATTAGTATATGTTTTGGCATGTTTCTCCTTGGATTTATCCTGTATGGGACTCTCTGTGCTTCCTGGACATGATTAATTATTTCCTTTCCCATATTAGGGAAGTTTTCAACTATAATCTCTTCAAATATTTTCTCAGCCCCTTTCTTTTTCTCTTCTTCTTCTGGGACTCCTATAATTCGAATGTAGCTGCATTTAGTGTTGTCCCAGAGGTCTCTGAGACTGTCCTCAGTTCTTTGCATTCTTTTTTCTTTATTCTGCTCTGCAGTAGTTATTTCCACTATTTTATCATCCAGGTCACTTATCTGTTGTTTTGCCTCAGTTATTCTGCTATTGATCCCTTCCAGAGTATTTTTAATTTCATTTATTGTGTTGTCATCACAGTTTGTTTCCTCTTTAGTTCTTCTACATCCTTGTTAAATGTCTCTTTCATTTTCTCTGTTCTATTTGCAAGACTTTGTTTCTTCTTTACTATCATTATTCTGAATTATTTTTCAGGTAGACTGCCTATTTCCTCTTAATTTTTTAGGTCTGGTGGGTTTTTACCTTACTCCTTCAACTGCTGTGTGTTTTTCTGTCTTCTCATTTTGCTTATCTTACTGTGTTTGTGGTCTCCTTTTCACAGGCTGCTGGTTTATAGTTCCCATTGTTTTTGATGTCTGTCCCCAGTGGCTAAATTTGGTTCAGTTGTGTAGGCTTCCTGGTGGAGGCGACTAGTGCCTGTGTTGTGGTGAATGTGGCTGGATCTTGTCTTTCTGGTGGGCTGGTCCACATCTTGTGGTGTGTTTTGGGGTGTCTGTGGCCTTATTATGATTTTAGGCAGCCACTCTGCTAATGGAGGATTTGTTTCTGTCTTGCTAGTTGTTTGTCATAAGGTGTCCAGCACTGTAACTTCCTGGTTGTTGAGAGAAGCTGGGTGTTGGTGTTGAGATAGAGATCTCTGGGAGATTTTTGCCATTTGATGTTATGTGGAGCTCGAGGTCTCTTGTGGACCAGTGTACTGAAGTTGGCTCTCCCACCTCAGTGGCACAGCCCTGACGCCTGGCTGTAGCACCAAACAGCCTTTCATCCACACAGCTCAGAATAAAATGGAGAAAAGTAGAAAGAAAGGCAAAAAGAGGATAAAATCAAATAAAGTTATATAAAATAAAGTTATAAAAATTAAAAAATAATTATTATGAAAAATTTTAAAAAATTAAAAAGAAAAATAATGGATGGACAGAATCCTAGGACAAGTGGTGAAAGCAAAGTTATACAGACAAAATCTCACACAGAAGCATACACATACACAGTCACAAAAAGAGGAAAAAATAATATATCTTGCTCCCAAAGTCCACCTCCTCAATTTGCGATGATTCATTGTCTATTCAGGTATTCCACAGATTCAGGGTACATCAATTTGATTGTGGAGCTTTAATCTGCTTATCCTGAGGCTGCTAGGAGAGATTTTCCTTTCTCTTCTTTGTTCCCACAGTTCCCGGGGTTCAGCTTTGGATTTGGCCCCACCTCTTCATGTAGGTCTTCTAAGGGCATCTGTTCTTTGTTCAGACAGGACGTGGTAATAGAGCTGCTGATTTGGAGGCTCTGGCTCACTCAGGCCGGGGTGAGGGAGGTGTACAGGTGCAGGTTGAGTATGCAGTGGCAGAGGTTGGCGTGAAGTTGTACCAGCCTGATACGCACCATGGGTACTCCCGGGGAAGTTGTCCCTGGATCACAGGACCTTGGCGGTGGCAGGCTGCACAGGCTCCCAGGGTGGAAGTGTGGATAGTGACCTGTGCTTGCACACAGGCTCTTTGTGGTGGCAGCAGCATCTTAGCGTCTCATGCTGACTCTGGGGCCCGTGCTGATAGCTGCAGCTGGCGCCTGTCTCTGCAGCTCCTTTAAGCAGTGCTCTTAATCCCCTCTCCTGGCGCACCAGGGAGCAAAGAGAGAAGAAAAAATATCTTGCCTCTTCGGCAGGTCCAGGCTTTTTCCCGGACTCCCTCCCGGCTTGCCGTGGCGCACTAGCCCCCTTCAGGCTGTGTTCATGCCGCCAACCGCAGTCCTCTCCCTGCGATCTGACCAAAACCTTAGCCTCAGCTCCCAGCCCCCACCCACCCCGGCGGGTGAGCAGACAAGCCTCTCGAGCTGGTGAGTGTTGGTCAGCACCGATCCTCTATGCGGAAATCTCTCCACTTTGCCCTCCGCACCCCTGTTGCTGTGCTCTCCTCCGTGGCTCTGAAGCTTCCCCCTCCGCCATCCACAATTTCCGCCTGCAAAGAGGTCTCCTAGTGTGTGGCAACCTTCCCTTCTTCACGGCTCCCTTCCACTGGTGCAGGTCCCGTCCCTATTCTTTTGTCTCTGTTTTTTCATTTGCCCTACCCAGGTACCTGGGGAGTTTCTTGCCTTTTGGGAGGTCTGAGGTCTTTTGCCAGCATTCAGTAGGTGTTCTATAGAAGCAGTTCCAGCAGTAGATGTATTTCTGATGTATCTGTGGGGAAGAAGGTTTTCTCTGCGTCTTACTCTTCCGCCATCTTCTCTTCATAATTATTCTGAGGGACGGGCTAGCCTTTCTTGTGGAACTGACAAATCAAGAGCTTTTACAATTCTACTGCCTCTGCCATTAATTTAAAATTCTATTTGAAAAAATATTATCTTCATTTTTCTTTGGTCCTGTTGTGACATTATTCCTAGAAGTAGGAGAAAGAAAACCATGCAGTAGTCCATACTGAGAGCATGGGGTAAGCTACAGTATTAAAAAATATTAAAAATCCTAGAAATAAAAATGCATTGGCTATTATACAACCACAAACCACTGAAGACAGAAGTATACTTTGAAATCTATTGTAATTTCCCATTTGTGAGACATGAGTTTCTTGCCCCAAGGTGGAGGCAGTGATAACAGGCAAGAACATACACATTCAAGCAATATTATAAAGCAAAAATTGCATCAATGTCATGTAGGTGACAGAAAAAGATGGGAAAATCAACAATATTTAAAATGTTTGTTGCTAGTAGTTTACCCCAATAGTGACAGAAATGGGATCAAGGGTAGTCATAAAAGGAAGTAGGTTTAGTGATAAAGGTGATGCTAAGTGTTAGAGAGCAGTAGTAAATGCAAAAAGGAATACCCAAAAATCTTTTATAGGAGTGAAACCCAGTGTTGAAGTTAAGGTTCAAGAAAAAAATCCATGAAGAAGTAGTGATTCACTTGACTCAGTATGTTCAGTAAATACTGGTCAATTCCAGGAATATACATGGGCCAGGACTACTGACTGAAATTTTTGAAGTAAAAAATTCTTGCCTTTTTATGAAATCTTTTCTTACCAACAGTAGGGGTTATTTACACAGATTAAATCTGATAGCAGTAACTCCATTTTTTTTTTTTTTTAAGAATCAAAAGAAAAATGAAACTTGGTTGCCTCAGAGGTTATATCAGACCAGGCAGGGAGACTTTTTTCAAGTTTACTCATTGTGAAGGTCTGAAAAAAATGGTGGTTGTGATGAATAGTACTTATGATATTTAAACATTATGATTATTAATACAGAATAAGAACTACATCTTTATTCATTAGAATTCCATCAACACTCACCTTTTAATAACTTATGTTAGTGCTTAAAGAAAATCTAAATAATAGACCTTTTCTTTATAAGACTCCAGCAAAAATCACAGAGGATCGGTGAGAGTAAGACCTGGAGGAGTGGGATCATGGAGAGAATACTATTGTGAAAGAGGATCATAGCACAGGGAATTGGAAAATGCAGTAAGAAAGAGAATTATGAAATTCCTTGTAAGTTACATAGGTATGGATGTAGGTTTGAATTATGCCATTATATTCACAGATTTGTACTTATGTGAGTTTAAATCACAAGTGGAAACAATTGTTTTAATTGAGCTATTTAGAAGCACCTCCAGCAAAATCAAAAGTAAATTGTGTGGATTTCCCTGGTGGTGCAGTTGTTAAGAATCTGCCTGCCAATGCAGGAGACATGGGTTTGAGCCCTGGTCCAGGAAGATCCCACATGCCATGGAGCCAATAAGCCCATGAGCCACAGCTACTGAGCCCACGTGCCACAACTACTGAATCCCATGTGCCTAGAGCCCGTGCTCCACAACAGGAGAAGCCACTGCAATGAGAAGCCTGTACACTGCAATGAAAAGTAGCCCCTGCTCGCCACAACTAAAGAAAACACACACGTAGCAACGAAGACCCAACACAGCCAAAAATAAAAATAACTAAATAACTAAATAATAAATAAATAAATTTATATATAAAAAAAGTAAACTGTGTGGTACATTACGCTTTCCAGGGCACTCTACTTTAGGGAACATATTTTACCTTTATGAAATTATCAAACACTTATACTTTATGGATAAAGTCCTACGGCATAATGCTTGGTCTACTTTGCATAATTGTGATGATCTGTTCTCTTTCATAATACAGCAAAATGTTTTCATTCTCGTGTAATTGATCTTGTGCTCCTTGGTGGCTTGTTCAAAATATAGGGTCTGCATCCAAGGTATTGTTGCAGAATATGAGTCAACTAATAATAATAATAATGTTCATTTTCTTCATTTTCTTTGATTCTGTTTTTCCTACTATCTAGCTTCAATACCTGAAAATTCCTTTAGCTAGCTGCCAGTTAATTAAAAATGCTGCAGCAGAGTAATGAATGTGCCTACCAGAAAACCTCAAGCAGTGCAGATGGCCCCACCTCTGCACTGAGAAGCAGAAAAGTAGTTCTCTAAAGCAACTGTGAGCAGGAAGGCTCTGGGTGGACTCTGCCTTCTGACATGCAAATAAGGAGAGTGTATGTGATTTGAATTTCCAGTGCTCAAATCAACTAATTCAATGATAAAATGCTTTTCAGCTGCAGGAGTGTACAAAATTTACTCTCTTGCAGCTATATATATATATATATATATATAGCTGCAATTATATATATAATATGTATTATAATATATTATATATAATTATTTTTATAATATATATAATAATTATGTAATTTATATTTTTTTTTCTGAAGTTTTGTACTACGTGGAATGATGTATGTGCTACATATTGCCTAGAAAGCTGTGGTTATATGTGGGTATAGAGGATGTAGAAATTGAAGGGTGAAAAGGCAATAGTACCCCAGGTGGTTTTCAAGAGCTCCCATTTGATTTCTATAAAAGAACCCCTAAGTTTGTACCTTTGGACTGTACCTTTACTCATTTTTCCTCCAGTTACATATATACCATAATTTAGGAAGATTCTAGCATCTTATAGCTTAAATTGCAACCAGATTTTACCTTATTGCTTATTGTGTAAGCAATAAATATTGATTGGATGTAAATGCATTCCAATGTATTCCCCTGCCCTCAATTCCAAACACAAAGAAAAAAATTACTGTGGGTCAGAGTTCAATTCACAAAAAGTGAGCATAAGGAATCTTGCTGTAAAAGCAAAATGCAAAACAATGACCCCATGATATCCTCAAGGGCCTGTTAGAGGAAAAGGTGTTCTAACCCATAGTCAAGGAATACATAAAAGTTTGAGACAGAGTCTCCACACACTTGTGATTAAATTACCTGTTTGGATATTACTTTTAAATTTGTGACTATTTATACTATAATTCAGCAGAGAGTGTTCTTATGATTATTTCCTCTCTGTATAAGCAAGCTACCATTCCACCCTACAAATCAGGCAGTGAGCAATCAGTACACTAACAAAGAACAAGATGAGATGAGATGGTCAAAGAAAGGGACCAACAGCCATTCCCAATCAGTTACCTCCTATGCTTGTCTTTAACACTCTAACTGACTAGATTTCTGTTATCCTAGTTATTATATTTTGGTAGAAATGGAGAATTCTTTGGGACCAAAAGATGCAGGGCAATGTGAAACCCTTATCTCATAAAGTATGGTTTAAATATACTCTGTATAACAAATAATTAATAATAGTGAAAAATTTTTGTTTTTATAGGAAAAACGTATTCATATCTAAAAGAGAACCATCTTTTGCTGATAGTACTTATTAAACTTTATTTAGAAGCCAACAATGTATAGGGTTGGCCATAAAGTTTGTACGGGTTTTTCCATAACATCTTAGAGAAAAACCCAAATGAACTTTTTGGCCAACCCAACTGTTATAATGTTGATCTATCACTATAGTAAGAAAACCACAGCAGTATTTGTCCCTTATTACAGTTTATATTGTAAACTGTAATTATAGTGCTTTTTATTTAAGAACAAAACCCAGATTTTTGTTTTTAAAATGCCTTAATTTTTAACACTTAAATTAGGAATACATTGAGATATGTTACTGTGTCACAACACAGGGTGGGAGTGCAATCAGGATTTAGATAAAGAAATGAGCAAAAATGCATAATCATTCCAGTTAGTAGAAAACACTTTGCTAAAGCCCTTATTCTCATTTTATTTATGTGCTATATTACAATTTTGCATTGAAGAGATTTAAATAAGTGGTGAAAAATCCATGAACCACTTTAGATAAAAGCAAGTTAAGTAACTACTGTCCAGGAAATAGTCTTTATATGTGAGTATAATGAAACTACCTAGGAAATGTCATTATGAAAGTAATCACTTATCTTGATTCAAACAAAAATTTGTCTAGGAAGAAGATCATACTATAATTCTCTTTTTGAATGAACAACTAAGTGTTTTATTTAACATTTTATTTTATATTAGAGTAGAGCTGATTAATATTGTATTATTAGTTTCAGGTGCACAGCAAAGTGGCTCTGCCATACATAAACATGTATCCATTCTCCCCCAAACTCCCTTCCCATCCAGGCTTCCACATAACATTGAGCAGAGTTTCCTGTGCTATGCAGTAGGTCCTTGTTGGTTATCAGTTTTAAATATATCAGTGTGTACATGTCAATCCCAAGCTCCCAAACTATTCCTTCCCTTCCTCCCTGGTAAGTTAGTTGTCTAAGTCTGTGAGCCTGTTTCTGTTTTGGAAATAAGTTCATTTGTACCATTTCTATTTAGATTCTGCATATAAGTTATATCAACTAGATTTAAAAAGATATTGCATACAATTCCAATGGGCTTTTAAGCAATAATTGTCTTAGTGATATATTTTACCATTTGGAGCAGATTTTTTCAATGAAGTTCTGTAGCAAATATCCTTATTTTCCTTTTAGATCAAAAGTAGGATTCTTGCCTAGGTGTACTTTTAACCAATTATTAGGTCAGCAAGGCAAGTTTTAAGATCATAAGTTCAGCTCATAAATGTATTCTGATATTTAAATTTTTTGTTATGGGCTTCCCTGGTGGCACAGTGGTTGAGAGTCTGCCTGCTGATGCAGGGGACACGGGTTCGTGCCCCAGTCTGGGAAGATCCCACATGCTGTGGAGCAGCTGGGCCTGTGAGCCATGGCCACCGAGCCTGTGCGTCTGGAGCCTGTGCTTCACAACAGGAGATGTCACAACAGTGAGAGGCCCCCATACCGCAAAAATAATAATAATAAAATAAAATAAATTTTTTGTTATAATTTTATTAATTTAGATTCCTAGTAATAAAATCAGGATGTTCAATCCTAAGAGGTAATGCATTCATGAATAGACTTTCAAATACCAAAATTTTCTACTAGATTTAAAACTAAAATTAAAATTATGTGTATACCCTCCATTTTATAATTAATGAATCTCACTGGGTTATCTATGTTTGGAACTAACTGTCAGAATAGTGCTATCATGACTATGCCTTTTCAGACCAAAAGAGAGGCTCCTTAAAAATTAACAATGCTCTCTAGAAGATTTAAACAAACAGAGATGAACAATACAATAACTGAAATGAAAAATATGTTAGAAGGAACCAATAGCAGAATAAATGAGGCAGAAGAACAGATAAGTGAGCTGGAAGATGGAGTGGTGGAAATCACTGTCCTTGAACAGAATAAAAAAAAAATAGAAAGAAAGGAGGACATTTCCAGAGACCATTGGGACAATATCAAATGCACCAACATTCATATTATAGTGATCCCAGAAGGAGAAGAGAGAGAGAAAGGACCCGAGAAAATATTTGAAGAGACTATAGCTGAAAACTTCCCTAACATGAGAAAAGAAATACTCATTCAAGTCCAGGAGGTGCATACAGTCCCATACAAGATAAATCTAAGGAGGAACACACGGATACCCATACCAATCAAACTGACAAAAATTAAAGACAAAGAAAAAATATTAAAAGCAACAAGGGAAAGGCAAGCAAATAACATACAAGGGAATCTTCATAAGGTTATTAGCTGATTATTCAACAGAAACTCTGCAGGCCAGAAGGAAGTGGCACAATATATTTAAAGGGATGAAAGAGGGAAACCTACACACAAGAATACCCAGTAAAAATATTATTCAGTTTTGATGGAGAAATCAAAAGACTTACAGACAAGCCAAAACTGAGAGATATCAGCACCAGCAAACCAGCTTTACAACAAATCCTAAAGAAACTTCTCTAGGTGGAAAAGAAAAGGCTACAACTCGAAACAAGAAAATTATGAATGGGAAAGCTCACTGGTAAGGCAAATAAAAAGTAAAGGTAGGAAATCATCCACACACAAATATGATATTGAAACCAGCAATCATGAGAAGAGGAGAGTATAAATGCAGGATAATGGAAATGCATTGGTAATTAAGAGACCAGCAACTTGTATATATACAGACTGCTATATCAAAACCTCATGGGAAGCACAAACAAAAAGTCTACAATAGATACAAATACAAAAAAGAATAAACAATCCAAACACAGCACTAAGATAGTCATCAAGTCACAAGAGAGGTGAACAAAAGGGGAAGGGAAGAAAAAAGATCTACAAAAACAAATCCAAAACAATTAACAAAATGGCAGTAAGAACATACATATTAATAATTACCTTAAATGTATATAGATTAATTGCTCCAACCAAAAGACAAAGACGGCTGAATGGATACAAAAACAAGACCCATATATGGGCAGTCTACAACAGACCTACTTCAGATCTAGGGTCACACACAGACAGAAAGTGAAGGGATGAAAAAGGTTATTCCATGCAAATTAAAATCAAAAGAAAGCTGGAGTAACAATACTCATATCGGGAAAGATAGACTTTAAAATAAAGACTGTTACAAGATACAGGGAAGGACAATACATAATGATCAAGTGATCAATCCAAGAAGAATACATAACAATTGTAAGTATATATGCACCCAACATAGGAGCACCTAAACATATAAAACAAATGCTAACATCTATAAAAGGAGAAATTGACAGTAGCACAATAATAGTGGGGGACTTTAATACCTCACTTTCATCAATGGACAGATTATTCAAACAGAAAATCAACAAGGAAACACAGGTCTTAAATGACACAATAAACCAGATAGACTTAATTGATATTTATAGGACATTCCATCCAAAAGTAGCAGAGTACACTTTCTTCTCAACTGCACATGGAACATTCTCCAGGATAGAGCACACCTTGGGTCACAAATCAAGCTTTGCTGAATTTAAGAACATTGATATTTTATCAGACATATTTTCTGACCAGTATGCTATGAGATTAGAAATCAATTACAGGAAAAAAATTTAAAAAATAAAAAAACGTGGATGTTAAGCTATATGTTGTTAAATAACAAATGGATCACTGAAGAAATTAAAGAGGAAATCAAAAATTACCTAGAGACAAAAGAAAATGAAAACACGATGACCCAAAACTTAGGGAACACAGCAAAGGCAGTTCTAAGGGGTAAGTTTATAGCAATACAACCTTACCTCAGGAAATAAGAAAAATCTCAAATAAGCAACCTAACCTTACACCTAAAGCAACCAGAGAAAGAAGAAAAAACAAAACCCAAAGTTAATAGAAGGAAATAAATCATAAAGATTAGAGCAGACACAAATCAAATAGAGAGAAAGAAAAAAATCAATGAAACTAAAATCTAGTTATTTGAAAAGATAAACAAAATTGATAAACCTTTAGTCAGACTCACCACAAAAAAAATGGGGGTAGAGGGATCAAATCAATAAAATTAGAAATAAAAAAGGAGAAGTTACAACAGACACCATGGAAATACAAAGGATCATAAGAGATTACTACAAACAACTATATGCCAATAAAATGGACAACCTAGAAGAAATGGACACATTCCTAGAAAGGTACAACCTTCCAAGACTGACCCAGGAAGAAATATAAAATATGAACAGACAGGTCACAAGTACTGAAATTGAAATAGTGATTCAAAAACTCCCAACAAACAAAAGTCCAGGACCAGAAGATTTCTCAGGTGAATTCTAGCAGATATTTAGAAAGAGTTAACACCTATCTTTCTGAAACTCATCCAAAAAATTGTAGAGGAAGGAAGACCCCTCAAGCTTTTTCTATGAGTCCACAATCACTTTGATACCAAAACCAGCTAAAGATACCACAAAAAAAGAAAATTACAGGCTAATCTCACAGATGACCATAGATACAAAAGTCCTCAATAAAAACACTATCAATCTGAATCCAACAATATATTAAAAGGATCATACACCATGACAAATTGGGATTTATCCCAGGGATGCAAGGATTCTTCAATATCTAAAAATCAATCAATGTAATACACCACATTAAAATGCTGAAGAATAAAAACCAAATGATCACCTCAATAGATGCAGAAAAAGCTTTTGACAAAATTCAACACATATTTCTGATAACATATCTCCAGAAAATGGAGATACAGGGAACATACCTCTACATAATAAAGGCCATATATGACAAAACTACAGCAAACATCATTCTCAAAGGTGAAAAGCTGAAAGCATTGCCTCTAAGTTCAGAAAAAAAGACATAGATATCCACTGTCACCTCTTTCATTCAACCTAATTTTGGAAGTCCTACTCATTACAATCAGAGAAGAAAAAGAAATAAAAGGAATCCAAATTGGAAAAGAAGAAGTAAAGCTGTCACTGTTTGCAGATGACATGATACTACACATAGAAAATCCTAAAGATGCTACCAGAAAACTACTGGAGCTCATCAATGAATTTGGTAAAGTTGCAGGATACAAAATTAATACACAGAAATCTCTTGGATTACTATAAAATAACAACAAAAGATCAGAAAGAGAAATTAAGGAAACAATCCCATTTACCATTGCAACAAAAAGATTAAAATACCTAGGAAGAAAAGATCTGTGCTCAGAAAATTATAAGATGCTGATAAAAGAAACTGAAGATTTCACAAACAGATGGAAAGATATGCCATGTTCTTGGATTGGAAGAATCAATATTGTCAAAATGACTATACTACCCAAGGCAATCTACAGATTCAATGCAATCCTTATCAAATTACCAATGGTATTTTTCACAGAGTTAGAAAAAAAGAAAATTAGAATTTGTATGGAAACACAAAAGACCCTGAATAGCCAAAACAAACCTGAGAAAGAAAAACGGAACTGGAGGAATCAGGCCAGGAAGCTACAGTCATCAAAACAGTATAGTACTGTCCAAAAACAGAAATATAGATCAACAGAACAGGATAGATAGCCCAGAAATAAACACACACACCTAGGGCCAATTAACACATGACAAAGGAGGCAAGAATATACAATGCAGAAAAGACAGCTTCTTCAATAAATGGTGCTGGGAAAACTGTACAGCTACATGCAAAAGAATGAAATTAGAACATTCTCTAACACCTTGCACACACACAAAAAAACGTAAAATGGATCAAAGACTTAAATGTAAGGCCAGACCCTATTAAAACACTTAGAGTAAGGCATAGGCAGAACACTCTTTGACGTAAATCACAGCAATAAATTTTGGGGTCTACCCCCTAGAGTAATGAAAATAAAAACAAAAATAAACAAATGGGACCTCATTAAACTTAAAAGCTTTTGCATAACAAAGGAAACCATAAACAAAAAAAGAAGACAACCCACAGAATGGGAGAAAATATTTGCAGATGAAGAGACCGACAAGGGATTAATCTCCAAAATATACAAAAAGCTCATGCAGCTCTATGTCAAAAAAAATTTTTAATGTGCTGATTATCAGAGAAATGCAAATCAAAACTACAATGAGTTATCACCCCTACTGGTCAGAATGGCCATCATCAAAAAAATCTGCAAACAATAAATGCTGGAGAGGGTGTGGAGAGAACGGTGCCCTCTTACGCTGTTGATGGGAATGTAAGTTGGTGCAATCACTATGGACATCAGTATGGAGATTCCTTATAAAAGTTAAAAATAGAACTACCTTATGATCCAGCAATCCCACTCTTAGCTGTATATCCAGAAAAAAACTATAATTCAAAGAAATGCATACATCCCATTATTCATTGTAGCATTATTTGTAATAGCCAAGACATGGAAGCAACCTAAATGACAGATGAATGGATAAAGGAGATGTGGTACATATATAAATGGAATATTATTTAACCATAAAAAGAATGAAATAATTGCAGCAATGTTTATGGACCTAGAGATTATCATACTAAGTGCAGTAAGTCAGGCAGAGAATGACAAATACCATATGATATCACCCATGTGTGGAATCTAATTTATAAAAATGATATGAATGAACTTATGTACAAACAGAAACAGACTCACAGATTTTTAAAAAGCATTTATTAGAGTATAGTTGATTTACAATGTTGTGTTAGTTTCAGGTGTAGAGCAAAGTGAATCAGTTATACATATACATATATCCACTCTTTTTTAAATTCTTTTCCCATATAGGCCATTACAGAGTATTGAGTAGAGTTCCCTGTTCTATACAGTAGGTTCGTATTAGTTATCTATTTAGATGTCCACTCTCACCACTCTTATTCAACATAGTTTTGGAAGTCCTAGCCATGGTAATCAGAGAGGAAAAAGAAATAAAAGGAATATAAATAGGAAAATAAGAAGTAAAACTGTCACTGTTTGCAGATGACATGATACTATACATAGAAAATCCTAAAGATGCCAACAGAAAGCTACTAGGGCTAATCAATGAATTTCATACTGTTGCAGGATACAAAGTTAACACAAAGAAATCTCTGGCATTCCTATACACTAAAAACTAAAAATCAGAAAGAGAAATTAAAGAAACAATCCTATTTACCATCACAACAGAAAGAATAAAATACCTAGGAATAAACCTACCTCAGGAGGCAAAAGACCTATATTCAGAAAACTATAAAATACTGATGAAAGAAATCAAAGATGATACAAACAGATGGAAAAATATTCCATGTTCTTGGATTGGAAGAATTAATATTGTCAAAATGACTATGCTACCCAAGGCAATCTACAGATTCAAAGCAATCCCTGTCAAACTACCAATAGTATTCTTCACAGAATTAGAACAAAAATTTTTACAGTTTGTATGGAAACACAAAAGTCCCTGAATAACCAAAGCAATCTTGAGGGGGAAAAAATGGAGCTGGAGGAATCAGGCTCCCGAACTTCAAACTATACTACAAAGCTATAGTAATTAAGACAGTATGGTATTGACACAAAAGCAGAAATATAAATCAATGGTACAGAATAGAAAGCCCAGAGATAACCTCATGCACATTTGGTCGCCTAATTTATGACAAAGGAGGCAAGAACACACAATGGAGAAAAGACAGCCTCTTCAATAGGTGGTGTTGGGAAAACTGGACAGCTACATATAAAAGAATGTAAATAGAACACTACCTAACACCATACACAAAGATAAACTCCAAATGGATTAAAGACACATTTCACCAGACTAACAGATTTAGGAAACAAATTTAAGGTTACCAAAGGGGAAAGGTGTGGGGAAGAGAAAAATTAGGAGCTTGAGATTAACATACTACTACATATAAAATCGATAATCAACAAAAACCTACTCTATAGCACAGGCAACTCTACTCAATATTCTGTAATAATCTATATGGGAAAAGAATCTGAAAAATAATGAATATGTGTATATGTCTAACTGAATCAATACACTGTCCATGTGAAACTAACATAATATTGTAAATCAACTATACACCAATATATTTTTTTAAATTATCAATGCTCTGATAAAATCTGTCCTTGAAAAATGTACTTTTCAGTGCTTATTGTGGGAGTGTATGAGTACCAGTTGTTGCCCAGGGGACAAGGGTGGTATAGAACAGTATAATACTGACCGTAAGGCTTCTGTAGCTGGTGAGAAAAATTAAAGTTACTTTTACAGTTTACATAAACAATCAAGTACACATGTTTATTAGAATTGGGAGGTGTTCTAATGCAATTTCCTAATTAGCTCACAGCAGACAAGAGTAATGAATATATAGGAATAATGACTAAAATAAGGATTCTTAATCTTTGCTTCAGGTCTTCTTTTGAACCTTTAAAAATTGTGTACAGTGTGTGTGTGTGTGTGTGTGTGTGTGTGTCCAGAGACAGTTCCCAGCTCCAATTATTTTTTCAAAGAGTAATGCTTCCACTCTCACCGCCATATACCTCTGAACTGGGTATAGACCATTAGCTAAAAAGTGAACACTTCCCTTTTGATATAATGGGGAGAACATGGCTGGAGTCAGTCATAACTCATCATTTCCCCAGCTCCACAGTTCTTTAGTGCTAGAATACTGAGCTAATCACTTCATCTCAGAGTGATGTGAAGTGATTAGGGTGTCTGTGTGAGTATTATAAAAAGGAACATTTTTCTTCCTCAGGCTGAGGCAAACCTTTGCCAAGCACAGAATGGAATTCAGCTCCATGTGACTCTGTGACTTTGTGTAGGATAAAACTTGTCTGGTCATTATTAGTAACGAGAATAATTTATTCAAAACACTTTTATTAAGTGTTGGGCTTGGTCTTAAGCATTGAGGAGGCAGATGTCAACAAATCAGACAAAAAGCCTTGCTGTTTTGGTGCTTATATTCTGGGTAGTGGTAGTAGTTTGGGGGATGGGGTGGTAGAGAGGTAATGGTTAATGAGATATGACATGTAAAGAATGTCCTGAAAAACTTGATGGGGAGAGAGAGAGAGGTAGAGGGAGAGAGAGAGAGAGAGAGAGAGGGTGGGAAAATGAATGTAATTGATTAACGTTTTCTTTGGCATATAATAAGGACTTAGGGATGGTGTTTTATATTTTGAAATTGTAATATGGAATATTATTAGGGAAAAGGGTGTTTCAATTCTAAGAAACTCATAGTGTTCTCATATGCTACTACATTCAAGTTGTCTTCAAAACATTAAAAGGACACACTGCTTTAAATAACAGCCTATAAGCAATTCAAAATGACAGTTTTTACTCTTCATGCTTACTTCAGAGACCTCAAGAAATATTATGAACCTCTGGAGTTAGCTAGCTCCACCATAGGAAATAGGATTCTGAATCTGTGTTCAGAATATAGACAAGGACTCAGATTCTAACAAGTTACCTTCCTCAGTCCTACAGAGAGCACATTCAGGCTGGTAGACAAAGGTGTAATGTCTGCTGGGATAAGCAATCTCTGTGATAAACTGTTAGTCTCCCTGGTTAGACAAGGAGATATTTAATAGAGCTGTCACTAATTTTTGGAAGAGAAGAGGAAAAAAAGAGAAGTGGATGAGGGAAAGAACTTGTTCATTTTGCCCTGAAAATATTATTTTCTTTTTAAGACTATGAAATTCGAGCCCTATTTTATGAAACAGATTGGCCTGCTAGCAGCTTTACAGGAAGAGGTGACTATTCTTCACAACAAAATAGTGTGTAAGTCAGTCATTACTTCCATTTCTATTTCTTATGGAGGCTCTGGAAAAAGAAAGAGACTCACATAGGGTTAATTATCACAAAATTTGCTATATTGCTGAGGCACAGGTTGGAAAAGAAGAAAAGAAACAGATCTGTCCCATTACATTGTTAGTTTCTGTCTTGGAGCTCTAAGCACAATTCGACCCCTTTCTGGGAAGGAAATGACCATAACTGCACCATTCTGGTTCATTTCAGGAGGAGGTATTTTGTTCGCAAAATGAGGCTTCATAAATATCTCCATTTGCTGTCCAAATCCCAGAACAACAATAAAATTATGATTATAGATAGACATGGGTCAGTCTGCTGACACTCTGACTTCCCAGCACAGGTGACTGTGTATTTTTCCTCCATAGTGACTCCCCACCTCCATCTACCATTGCAAATATAAACTTTTGTAACTCAGAAATTTTTATTTATTATTTATTCATTTAATTTATTATTACTTTATAATGTATTTTTAAACTTTTTTAATTGAAGTATAGTTGATTTCCAATGCTGTGTTACTTTCAGGTATATAGCACAGTGATTCAGATATATATATATATATATATATATATATATATATATATATATATACATATATATATATATATATATATATTGGGTGAACATTGGGGTGCCGGTATATTTTTGAATTACAGTTTTCTGTGGATATGTGCTCAGGAGTGTGATTGTTGGATTATATAGTAGCTTTATTTTTAGTTTTTTAAGGAACATCCATACTGTTCTCCATACTGCCTGTATCAATTTACATTCCCACCAACAGGGTTCCTTTTCCTCCACACCCTCTCCAGCATTTATTTGTAGACTTTTTGATGATGACCATTCTGACTGGTGTGAGGTGATACCTCATAGTAGTTTTGATTTGCATTTCTCTAATAATTAGCAATGTTGAGCATTTTTCCATGTGCCTGTTGGCCATCTGTATGTCTTCTTTGGAGAAATGTCTATTCAGATCATCCTCCCATTTTTGATTGTGCTGTTTGCTTTTTTTGATATTGAGCTGCATGAGATCTTTGTATATTTTGGAAATTAATCTCTTGTCAGTTGCACCATTTGTGAACATTTTCTCCCATTCTGTAGGTTGTCTTTTTGTTTTGTTATGGTTTCCTTTGCTGTGTAAAAGCTTTTAAGTTTAATGAGGTCCCATTCATTTTTGGTTTTATTTTCATTACTCTAGGAGATGGATCCAAATAGATACTGCTGTGATTTATGTTGAAGGGTGCTCTGCCTTTCTTTTCCTCTAAGAGTTTTATAATATCCAGTCTTACATTTAGGTCTTTAATCCATTTTGAGTTTATTTTTTGTGTGTGGTGTTAGAGAATTTCTAATTTCATTCTTTTACATGTAGCTGTCCAGTTTTCCCAGCACTACTTATTGAAAAGACTGTCTTTTCTCCATTGTATATTCTTGCTTCCTTTCTCAGATTAATTGGCCATAGGTTCATGGGTTTATTTCTGGGCTTTCTATCCTGTTCCATTGATCTATGTGTCTATTTTTGTGCAAATACCATACTGTTTTCATTATTGTAGCTTTGTAGTATAGTCTGAAATCAGGGAACCTGATTCCTCCAGCTCTGTTTTTCTTTCTCAGGATTGTTTTGGCTATTCGGGGTCTCTTAGAATGTCTTTAAAACCTCCTAGAATCTGGCTATCCCAAGCTTTTCTCTGGGTGGTTAGTTAATTAAAGGAAACATTTATTTATTGATCACATATTATGTGCAAGACACTGTGAGAGATACATTGATGAATAAGTGCTCAATAAATATTTCCTGATGGAGTCAATGATACAAAGTGCAATCAAAGAGGGACTTATCAAACTTTTGGGTGCATAAGAATCACCTGAAGAGACTTAAAACAAGGATTGCTGGGGTCCACACAAGAGATTGAAATTTAGTAGGTCTGGGGTAGCCTACAACAATGGTGATTGTGCAGGTCTACAAGCTAATGAGTAACACCCCTGACACACACCTAGAGAGACACCCAATATTTGAGAGTGGGGTTAGCTTCACAACATTTTTCTTCAAGAGAAGGGTATAGGCTATAGTCTAAAACTAGCTCCATCTACGCAAGAGATTATATTGGGAATAATAACAGTATAAACAAAGGCTTTGTGGTGGAAGAAATAAAACATTGGCTTTATTGTATGTAATATGGTGTCCTCTGGGAAGTGTATAGGAGGATATAATATTTTTCTCTATATACATGTAGGGGAGGCAAAATTTAGGGTTTTGCAGCTGGCCTGAGAATTAAATTGATGTGAGACAGATTTACAGGAGAAAAAAATTATATAATTTTCATGTGACATGGGAGCCCTCATAAGGAAATGATTCAATGACATAGCAAAACTTAGATTCTTTTATATTAGGTTGAACAAAGAGAAGCAATGTGGAAAAGTAACTTAACTACGTGGTGAAGCTAAAAGAAAGTAAGAATTATTTTAACAACATGTTTGTACAGAATTCTGTCAGCTGTGACTCCTCATAGAAGAATAATACTTTTATCTTTCACATGGGAGTTTTAAACTAATGCTTTTTAGGAAGAAAAGGGAATATCCTTAGAATACTCTTGATGCATCCAATGTTTTTAAAGTATTTTTAGCTCAAAATAATCCTGATGCCAAAATGATATATTTTGGTGGCATATCCTGCCACCCTTCATACACTTTTGTTACTGTAGCAATTCTTCACCATTGCCATGAATTCTCCTTGCCATTCTGAACCTGCCCAAAGTATACTAATACAGTATATTAATTACCAAGGATACAAGAAACAGCAAGTGAGAAATTATCATATATTGTCATATAACAGAAAATGAATTTAAAATTTTTTTAAAATTTTAGGAAAAAATAATGTCACATATACCAAAATACATTAAATTATTGAAAAGACATATATCCAGTTCTCACATAAATTCTCAGAAAGTTGATCTTCATGGCAAGTGGGCTGAAATTGTTGATATATTTTATGATTAAAGGAACAAGGAGGGCTGATATCAGAGTAATAGAAAGTAACTTAAGGATCAAATGGATTTCCCAAGTTCATAATAGTCATTGTCTAATTATTAGTTGACGTTAGGAAGGAAAAAAACAGGAAGTTCTCACAAAGATGCCACTGACATTGAAACATGATGAAGAGGTAGTGGGTGAAAAAGGAAATGACCTAGGAGACCAATATACTGTTGATGAGTGCTGTGTGTGCATGCACTCCAGCAGCCTTTTAGCATTTCATTGACAGCCTTTATTAAAAAATGGGATGCTATTTACTCTACCAAGTGGAGAGGCTGTGATATTGTTCCCCATGACTGGAAAATAATTCATATGCATTACAAGGTTCATTGCATTTATATATTCAATAGCTTGTTATAATTGAAATATTATACATTTTCATCTGGTAAGCAATATCTTGATTGCTGTTTCATTCTATCTTTGATAATTAATATAGTTCATTAATATCTTTTAGACAGTTTTGGGATAGAAATTCCCATTTCTAAAAGGTAATTCTGGGTATTGGTTACTTAGTAATTAATGCTGCTGCCATCCAGTCTTGGTTTTATACTTGTCAGAAGTAAACAGAAACTCCTTGCTCCTTAATGGAGTAAAATTCAAGAGTGTATCACAAAGGAACAAGTTTAGTCCTTTATATTATAGTGGCAATTCTCTGTGGCATGGCCACTTTGTATAAGGCAATACAAACTGGAGGCAAAAGCATGTTTACCCTTGTTCTTATTGGTCTTGGCATGTGGTCAGGGCTGGTTTCACATTCCCACATAGATTATGAAAGGAAACACAAGGATAGAGCTGCTAGGGAGCATAGGCCTTGATCAAAGAAAAAGGAAGAGTGGCAGAATTGGCCATTCTGGGAGTAGTGTAATGTAAAACTTGGGCTATTGTGTAGCAGAAAGCCCTTGAAATCCTGTTAAGAATTTACTTGGGTGGTAGTAGGGATTTAGTACATTAAAAATTATAACAATTAAAGGAAACCTTAAAATCTCTATAACTTTATAGGACAAGGCAATACTGCTTTATAGGACAATGAAAGACTATGTGATACAATGGAGAAGACCTTTTATTCTATTTGGCAAAATTATCAGCTTGCCTTGGAAAAAGCATGAAGATGGAACATTTTCCACTAGGATTAGGTGAGAAATGAGAAATTATTTCATGCTGGTGCTTTCATCATTGCCATCAGTAGGCAATGGATGCCTAGGTAGGTACATGCTCAATTTATTTTAAAAACTGCCAAACTTTTCCAGAGTGATGTGTAATTTTATGTTCCCAAGTAAATGTGATTCACTTTCACAGCATCCTCATTGGCATTCAGTGGTGTTATGATTAGTCATTTTAGTCATTCTGATAGGAGTGTAGTGATATCTTATTGTTTTGTTAATTTTCATCATTTGGCTAATGATGTTGAAAATATTTTGCCATTTGAACAGAATACCTTTTTCCATCCCCTCACTTTCAGTTTTTTATATCTGAAGTGAGTCTCCTTCATAATTTTTATATTCCTAGTTGTGGCCTTTTCCTTTTTACTTGGAGAAGTCCCTTTAACATATCTTGTAAAAGCTGATTTGGTGATGCTGAACTCTTTTAGCTTTGCTTGTCTATAAAACTCTTTATCTGTCCTTTACTTCTGAATGATAACCTTGCTGGGTAGGTATTCTCCATTGTAGGTTTTTTTCCTTTCAACACTTTGAATATATAATTCCACTCTCTTCCAGCCTGTAAGTTGCTGTTAAAACATTAGCCAAAAGTCTTATGGGGCTTCACTTGAATGTAACTAATTGCTTTTCTTTTGCTGTTTTTAAAATTTTGTTTTTCTTTAATTTTTGCCATTTTAGTTATAATAGATCTTGGTGTGGACCCCTTTGAGTTTATTTTGTTTGGGACCTTCTGTGCTTCCTGGACCTGGATGTTGTTTCCTTTCCCAGGTTAGGGAAGTTTTCAGCTATTATCCTTTCAAATAAGTTCTCTGCCTCTTTCTTTCTCTCTTCTTCTACTGGGATCCCTATAATGCAAATGTTAGTACTATTGATATTGTCTCAGAGGTCTCTTAAATTGTCCTCATTTTTAAGAATTCTTTATTCTGTTTTCTGTTCAGCTTGAGTGATTTCCACTGCTTTGTCTTCCACTTTACTTATCCATTCCTCTGTATAATCTAATCTACTGTTGTTTCCTTATAGTGTATTCTTAAATGTTCAGTTCTTGTATTTTTCAGGTTCTGTGTGGTTCTTCTTTATATTTTTAGCTCTTGTTAAACTTCTTACTGTGTTCTTCTCCCAAATACATTGAACATCTTTATGATTATTGTGTTGAACTCTTTATTGAGTAGACTGCTTATTTCCACCTCGAATAGTCCTTCTTATGGCATTTTTATCCTTTTCCTTCATTTGAAACATATTCCTTTGTCACCTCATTTTGTCTAATTCTCTGTGTTTATTTGTATGTGTTAGGTCAGCTGGTTACATTTACAGATCTTGGAGAAGTGATCTTAAGTAGAAGACTTCCTGTGGGGCCCAGCAGCACACTCCCCTCTGACAACCATAGCTGTATGCTTAAGGGTGTACCCTAAGTGGACTGAGTGGGACCTTCTGTTTTACTGAGGTCAACTACTGTGGGAATGCTGGTAGGAAGGGCTGGCCTTAGCTCTGTTGGCTGCCAGGTCCTGCCTTTTCAGAGGCTGCTGGCTGCAGGTGAGAAAGGTCTGGTCCTGACATGGCTGGCTGCATGGCCCATGGAGTCTCCAGGCTGATACCATCCTGGTATTAGGTAGTGCTCTTTCCTGGCATGGCTGGCAGTTTGACCTGGATATCCTGGGGCTGGTGCCTGCCTGCTTATAGGTGGAGCCAGGTCTCAGGGCAGCTTGTTGTGGGTCCTGTGCCTGGGGGGTTCTGGGGGCTGGTGCCAGCCTGCTTGTCACTGGGGCCTTGTTCCAGCATGACTGGCTGAGGGGTCCAGGATCCCAGGTTTGTGCTGGCCCACTGGTAGATGGGGCTTTGTCCCCATGAAGTTGGCTACTCAGCCTAAGGGAAACCTAGAACTGGTGCCTACTGGCTTTTGGTTAGTCTCAACCACTAACAGTTTAAAGGGAGGACTCCAATATGGCACTTGTTAGTACCAGTGTCCTTGTGGTAGAATAAGATCACAAAAATTCCCTGGAGGAATGTCAATTGCCTCCTGCCTCTGTTTGAGGAGTCTCCAAGATCAGCAAGTGGGTCTGACCCAGACTCCTTTCATATTGCTGCCTTTGCACTGAGTGTGTAAGATTTTGTGTTTGCTCTTTAAGAGCAGATGTTCTGTTTCCTACAGTCATCCAGGCCTCCCATACACAAACCCTGCTGGCCTTCAAAACCAATTATTTTGGTGGCTTGGCTTCCCTGTGCAAGACTCCTGGCCTGTGGATCACAATGTGGGGCTTGGACCCCTTACTATTTGGGGAAAACCTCTGCAATTGTGATTATTCTCCCATTTGTGGGTTGCCTACCAAGGGATGTGGGTCTTGATGCTACTGCATCTCCTCCCCTCCTACCCATGTCATTGTTCCTTCTTATATCTTTAGTTGTGGAAAATCTTTTCTGCTAGTCTTCAGTTTTTTCTCTTGATAGTACTCTGTAAACCATTGTAATTTTGGTGCACCCATGGGAGAAGGTGAGCACAGGTTCCTCCTACTTTGCCATCTTGCCCCAAATCAGGAATATTGTTCTTTAGTTTTCATTTTTTGTACATCCTCACCTGGGTTTGGTATCAGTGTAATCCTAGTTTCATAAACTAAATTGAGAGGTGTCCCATCCACTTCTATTTACATATTTGATGTTAATTCTTCTTATGGTATTTTAAATGTTTGGTTGAATTCTTCATTGAAACCATTTCAGTCTAGATATTTCTCTTTGGGGGGGAGTTTTTAAACTGTAAAACCAAGTTCCTTAGTATTTATATGACTATTCAAATTGCCTATTGGTAGTTGTGGTAGATTATTTTCTTTGTCAGACTTACTAGAAGTTTATCAATTGTATTCATCATTTCATGAAATAGCCTTTGTTTTATTGATTTTTTCTGTTGTTTTATTTTTTAATTTCATTGATATTTATTACCTTTCTTTTGGTCTTATTTTTCTAAGTTCTTGAGGTGGGAGGTTAGATTATCCATTTGGGACATTCCTTTTTTCTAATGATTCATTTAGTGTTGTAATTTTCCTCTCAGTATTGTTTTAGCTATCTCTCACAAATTATAATATGTTCAATTTTCATTTTCAATTCAGTTCAATGTATTTTTTTTTAATTTCCCTTGAAGTTTCCTCTTTGGCTCATGATTATTTAGAAGTTTGTTGTTTATTTTTCAAGTATTAAAATATTTTTTATTATTTTTCTGTTACTGATATTTGTTTGATATCAGTGTAGTTTTAGGACACAATCTATATAATTTCAATTCTTTTAATTTTATTGAGATTTATTTTATAACCCTATATATGGTCAAACTTGGTATATATTATTCCATAGGCACTTGAAAAAAATGTATAGTCTGCTCTTGTTGGATGAAGTGTTCTATAAATGTCAATGAAATACTGTTGATTGATGGTGTTGTTGAGTTCTTCAAATCCTTGTGGATTTTTGGTCTCATTTTATCAATTGATGAGAAAGGGGTATTGATGTTTCCAACTATAATTGTTGATCTTTCTATATCTCCTTTCAGTTCTATCAGTTTTTGCTTACATATTTTGCAGTTCTATTTGGGGGTACATACATTCAAAATTGTAAAGTCTTCTTAGTATATTAACACATATCATTGTATAACATACATCTCTGTCTGTAGTAATTTTCTTTGCTCTGAAGTCTACTCTATCTGATACTAATATAAACATTCTGGCTTTTTAAATTAAAATTTACTTGAGATACATATTTTACTTTTGATCTGCTTATAGATTGCATTGGTATGTTTCTTATAAACAGAATATATGTGGGTGATATTTTTAATACACTCTGTCAATCTCTATCTTTTGTATATTGAGGTGTAGTTTATTTACAATATTATGTAAGTTTCAGGTGTACAACATAGTGATTCACAATTTTAAACATTATACTCCATTTATAGTTATTATAAAATATCTGTATTCCCTGTGCTGTACAATATACCATTGCACAATAATTGTACAATATACCATTATTTATATTATCTATATTAGTTTATACCTCCTTTAATTGGTGTATTTATTTTTAATATAAGTAAATTTGCCATTTTATTTTTTGTTTTCAGTTTTTTTCTGTCTGCTTTCTATCTCTATTTCTTCCCATCTTCCTGTGGCTTACCTGATTTATATATATATTATATATATATATATTATATATATTATATATATATTATATATATATATATAATATATATATAATATATATTATATATATATATATTATATATATATAATTTAGACTTTTTTTGCATTCAGTTTGAGATCTTCCTGTTTTTTAGCAAAATAAAGGCTTTTCATTTAAAAGATGGACACTTTGGGTATTATGTGAGGAGATCCTGGTTCTTATTAAAACTTCTGTTTTAGTTGGCTTTTCATAGCATTGCCCCAGCAAAGGTTTTCCATTCCAACACCTTTTATGACACACAGCTGAGGAAGCACCCTCATCACTCTTTGATGGCTGTGGGAGTTCTAGATCCCACTAGGCTTCCAGTGGTACTTCCCTGGCTATGAGGAGTAGGAAGGCTGCCTTATTGCTCTCCACTTGACCTCCCCTGACACCATGGAAGACATGACCTTTTACCATTGGGAAGTAGAAAGTCCTGACCCTCCACTAGGCCTCCTTTTGTACCTCCCCAGTGGGGTGGGTGAGGTATGGCACCACTCCAGTGTGGTGGATGAGGGCCACCTTGTTACTGATGGATGGAAATCAAAGCCTAGATACTTGATATGGTCTCCACTGGAATTGCTCAAGAGGGACCCATTACTGGCTAATGAGAATGAAAGCCCAGGTGCCTGAGTTGACCTTCTCTGATACTGTTCCAACAGGGATCTAGGTATTTTGGTATAGGGTGACAAGAATGGAAGACTTAGTTCCCCACTCAGCTTTTGCTAGAGTTAGGGTCACAATTTGGGGGGTTGAGTTTGTCTGAAGTAATATCATTATTTACCTAAAATAAACTTGTATCCAAATTTTTATCTAAAAGTTTTCTGTCTTGCTAAGCTGCTGCTTTCCTCATTCTTTCTCTAAAGAGAGCTGGATTTTTAAGGGGCTTTATTTGTCTATGTCTATTTCTGTTTCCAGGTTGCTGGCTCCTTCAATTCCAAGAACAGTATATATGCAACAAAAAGAAAACCAAGGGAACTCATCACCATGTCAACTGCTCTCCACCTTTCAGCATCTTTTTGTGTTTGTTTTGTATTGAATGTCCAGAATTTTTGGTTGTACTTAACATGAGGAATATGGAAATACCCCATCTTCTCAGAAGAGTTTCTTATTTTTAACCAGTCTGATGTGACATGAGAAAACAGGAATTAAATAGCAATTGTGTAGTCAGTTAATCACTAACTTCATTTACCTGACATTTATTGGAGAACAACCCTAAACCAATTACTGTGGATTATGCTGGCAATCCAGAGAATGGACAATTGTTCTTTTCAAGAAGTCACATTTTTGTAGGAGAAGCAAAAAAGAAAAGCAACAATTGAACATAATGTATGTAAAAAAACTGTTAAGTAGAGATTTGTATAAGATACTATAGGAATCAATAAATCTAATAAAAAAGAGGGAGGCAAAATGAAGGAGACATTTTAGCTGAGGATTATGGAACAAATACAAGTTAGCTAGAAAGCCTAGGATAGGGGTGACCAGGATAAGGTAGGGCCACTCCTCCATATAAAGTTAAAAGACCTACAAATGCACACAGTCATAAAATAATACAGTTGGGAAATGCAAGTGGTCATTATGACATGGGGGAAGGGTATGAACAATAACATAATGGAGGAGAAATTAGAGTGCTCATCAAAAAGAGCCATTTCTATATATCATGTTATGTGCTTTGGGTTTTAAATGACAACAGTAAAAAATGTCTGGAAAATTTTAACCATTGTATCAACTTGTTATTTCTGAAACATATCATATACAAGTAAATAAAGTATACAAAATATGCATGCTAATTTAAGAGCACATAGTTATATAAGAACAACAAAGTATATAATCTACTCTCCACACTTAAAGCAGACCTTGTCAGAAAAAGTCTTTTCTGACCACAATCTCTGAATTAGTTTTCACTGTTATCACTGTTTATACCTGTTTGTTTCCTATTTATTACTGTTGCAACTTGTAAAATTCATTTGCTTGGTAACTCATGAACTGTTTACCTATATTTACTGTAGTATCTTTACTGCACTACTGTTCATGACTCTTAATACATGCCCAACACATATCAGTGTGCTGGCATGCAATGAGTTGCTGGCAATAATGATCAGAGGAATAAAAGGCAGAGATTCTCTGTTAATTTGTTCAGATTTGGGTCATCATTTTCTTTATGCTAGCACCTGGAAATTACTCTTTTCTCACCTAAGCAAAATGGCATAAACTTCTCTTTACATTATGGCATGGAAGATCAATGTTAATTATCCAAATTGTACATAGATTCCCTGCCTTTTCATTGTACTCAGAGATCCCTGAAGGAAATACCACCAGTTTATTGTTTTGTTGATTTAAGAATATGCAACGTCAATGTAAAAAAAAAAAAGTAGTTTAATGAATGAAGAATTAAATTGTGTAATTGAAACCACTTGAAGTAACCAAATAAAATGGTATAAGCAAATGTGATCTTGTACCTTTTATTTTACTCTTCCCATGTCTTCTTTATTTCTACCTACTTGTCTTCCACAGTTAATTCTTACCAAGGAGCAAGCAGACTTTCCAGCTCCAACTGTTTTTCTACAACCAAAGAATATTCAAATTGGTATCTTTATCTCCAAACTCCTGATTTCTCCTTATAAAAGGAGTCTCACATGGCTGTAGAACAGAAGCAGCCATCCTAGCAATGGAGATGGTGGCTAGTATTTGTAAGGAACAAGTCAGCCCCTGAAAAGCAATGCAGGACCCCTTCAGAACAGTTGTAGCTTGAGCTAATATTTTTAACATTAGTTAGCACTGCCTTTAGAAGTCGGATCACTTTATAATGTATACAGATGTCTAAATATAATGTTGTACACCTGAAACTTACATACTAATTTTACGTTACCTCAAAAAAGAGAAATTGGTCATTTTAAAATAGTTTTTAAAATGTCACTATTCTTCAAGAGAACTAACCTATTAAATCTGCAGTTCTCAAGGTTTGGCATGAATAAATCTCTGGAGCTTATTAAATTACAGATTCACAATATCTACTTCTAGAAATTGTATAGGTCTGGGTTTTTATAAGCCCAGTGCTTAGAGTTTTGCTTATAAAATAAAGACCCTAGTGATTATGAAGAAGTGGCCCAGTGTTTCACTGGGGAAACAATACAAGACTAATTTTACATTGTTTTAAGTTTCCAAACTAAGATTTTAGGACAATGAGTCATGGCAGATAAGTTTCAATGTGGAAGATGGGGGTGGGGATTTGCAGAACAATACAAAAATGGTAAATAGTTATTAATCAATGAAATCATTTCCCTAAGGAACATAACATTTTTGCTGATTATAATCCAATAGGAAATTTTGGCTTTTATGGCCATAATAATTTTTTAAAAGATAAAGTATTATTTTGCCAAAATATTTTTTAATATAAAGACTTGTTCATACATAGGTGACAGACAAGAAACTAAAAATATTTGAATATAAAAGTTAGAACACTTAGTTTTACAGTAAAAATCCTTCTGAGGAAATTTGATCAGTACTTCCCCAAACATCTTACATTTACCAACTCATTTTTGGAAGTGAATGAAACGAAGTATTGGCAGGTAGAATCACTGTTAAATTTGTCTTTCTGGGAAAGGAATATTTTAGCATATTGTGAAGGCCTTATAACAGCTTTCTACAACAGTCCAAGGAAGTTAAACTTTTGGGTATATTTCCCTGAAATATAAATCTGATTTCCCTCTCACTTCTCTTTCTGCCAGACTAGGACCCTTCAGAGTGGTCATTATATAGAGAATATGGAAAAGGTTGTTAATATTTGGGTACACATATTTGTAAATATAGAACTAAAACAGAATTTTTCCCCCTAAAGTCAGAATTTTAGTTTTGGGTGATAAGTTTTAAATTACCTTTCCTGAGACCACAATTTCAAAAGAATGATCTTTCAATTGTGACAAGAAAATGTCAGGAAAAGGATTACTGTTTAGTTTAATAAGGGAACCCACTAAGGATCTCCAAGAGGCTACAGGTTTTACTCCTTAATTAAACAGGTATTTATTGAGCACTTACTATGTGGAAGTATATATTAGGCAATATTGGTGATACTGAGACCATATGAATTTAAGGGGCACTCAGTTCAATAAAGAGAAATACAGAAATCGCTATGCCACAGCATATAAAATATGAGTTATGAATAATACCACCAAGTTCTATGACCATCAAAAAGGGGGACAGATGAACTCCAGTTAGGATACTTTAGGAAAGTTTCCCTAAATGCAGCGACATTTTTCTCAGGACTTTTTTTTTTTTTTTTTTTTTTTGCGGTACGCAGGCCTCTCACTGCTGTGGCCTCTCCCGTTGCGGAGCACAGGCTCCGGACGTGCAGGCTTAGCAGCCATGGCTCATGGGCCCAGTCGCTCCGCGGCATGTGGGATCCTCCAGGAACGGGACACGAGCCCGAGTCCCCTGCATCGGCAGGCGGAGTCTCAACCACTGCGCCACCAGGAAAGCCCTCTCAGGACTCTTGATCGTGGTAAGTATAGAGAGAATATGGACAACTAAAGATAGAAACGAGAGCATTTTCTGAGCACCTTCTCTGGGCCAGCTTGTGCAAAGCACTTTGCTTTATGTACACAGATGCAGATGAGGGGATGTATGGGAAAAGATGAATAGTTCATTTCAGACTGAGTATACAGTTCATTAGAGAGATTTAGGAGTAATTAATTTGAAAGCATTTAAGGAGGTAATTCATAGAGTCATTTGAAATCTAAGCTAGAAATTCATCGTTTAATAAGTTTAATATGGCATCAATGTGATTGAAAAGGAGAAAAAACGGAGTGTTGAGGGTGGGGAGTGGCTAGTAAGGAGGCTATAATTGTTGTCCTCAACCAAGAGAAGTAGGGCAATGGAAGTGGAGAAATGGAAGCACAGGTATGAAAAGATAGATGAGTATGGAAATTAAAAAGAATACTGTCATAAATACATTACCATCTTTACAAACATGCCTTATTGACCCTAATTTAGAAATAAGAGTCAGAAAGAAGTTTAAAATATATCTACAGAATACTCTAGAGTCCTGCCAATTCAAGGAGCTAATTATCAGCTATTAATAGTTCTTTGATATCTTTTAAACATAGCTTGACCAAAAAGTAATAAATCTAAGGTTAATAAACTAATAAGTTAATGGACACCTAATATGTGTCTCTTTTAATAATAGGGCCATAGATATAGCTGCAAAAAAGTTCTGTCATTCTTTCTTTCTGGAAGAAAGTTATACTTTGACCACCAAAACCAAAACTCTTCCAAAATTTCTATAGTAACAATTTCAGTAAAAGTAAAATTACAATGTCATGCTCAATAATCTTCATCATCAAGATATTGTTAATAACAGACTTTCCTTTAAAAATGTTACAGAGGGGGACCTTGAAGATGGCGGAAGAGTAAGACGCGGAGATCAACTTCCTCCCCACAGATACACCAGAAATACATCTACACGTGGAACAACTCCTACAGAACACCCACTGAACGCTGGCAGAAGACCTCAGACCTCCCAAAAGGCAAGAAACTCCCCACGTACCTGGGTAGGGCAAAAGAAAAAAAAAGAGACAAAAGAATAGGGATGGCACCTGCACCAGTGGGAGGGAGCTGTGAAGGAGGAAGTTTCCACACACTAGGAAGCCCCTTCGCGGGCGGAGACTGCAGGAGGCGGAAGGGGGAGCTTCGGAGCTGCGGAGGAGTGCACAGGAACAGGGGTGCGGAGGGCAAAGCAGGGAGATTCCCGCACAGAGGATCGGTGCTGACTGGCACTCACCAGCCCGAGAGGCTTGTCTGTTCACCCACCGGGGCGGGCGGGGCTGCGAGCTGAGGCTCGGGTTTCGGTCAGAGCGCAGGGAGAGGACTGGGGTTGGCGGCTAGAACATAACCTGAAGGGGTTAGTGCACCACGGCTAGCCGGGAGGGAGTCCGGGGAAAAGTCTGAACCTGCCAAAGAGGCAAGAGACTTTTTCTTCCCTCTTTGTTTCCTGGTGCGCAAGGAGAGGGGTTTAAGAGCGCTGCTTAAAGGAACTCCAGAGATGGGCGCGAGAGGCGGCTAAAAGCGCGAAACCCAGAGATGGGTGCGAGCCGCGGCTAAAAGCACGGACCCCAGGAGCAGGCGGGAGATGCTAAGGCTGCTGCTGCCGCCACCGAGGGGCCTGTGTGCGAGCACAGGTCACTATCCCCACCCCTCTTCCGGGAATCCTGTGCAGCCCGCCACTGCCAGGTTCCCAGGATCCAAGGACAACTTCCCCGGGAGAACGCACGGCAGGCTTCAAGCTGGTGCAACGTCACACCGGCCTCTGCCACCGCAGGCCCGCCCCGCACGCAGTGCCCCTCCCTCCCCCCGCCCCCCCCCCCCAGCCTGAGTGCGCCAGAGCCCCCGAATCAGCGGCTCCTTTAACCCCGTCCTGTCTGAGCAAAAAACAGACGCCCTCCAGCGACCTACACGCAGAGGCAGGGCCAAATCCAAAGCTGAGCCCCTGTGAGCTGTGAGAACAAAGAAGAGAAAGGGAACTCTCTCCCAGCAGCCTCAGAAACAGCGGATTAAAGCTCCACAATCAACTTGATGTACCCTGCATCTGTGGAATAGCTGAATAGACAATGAATCATCCCAAATTGAGGAGCCGTGTAGATGAAAGGCTCTTGGTGCTCCAGCCAGGAGTCAGGGCTCTGCCTCTGAGGTGGGAGAGCCAACTTCAGGACACTGGTCAACAAGAGACCTCCCAGCTCCACATAATATCAAACGGCGAAAATCTCCCAGAGATCTCCATCTTAACACCAGCACC
This sequence comes from Lagenorhynchus albirostris, assembly GCF_949774975.1. Lineage (NCBI taxonomy): Eukaryota > Metazoa > Chordata > Mammalia > Artiodactyla > Delphinidae > Lagenorhynchus > Lagenorhynchus albirostris. The sequence goes on along the minus strand of NC_083108.1, from coordinate 30,059,694 downwards.
CAGCTTCACTCAATGACCAGCAAGCTACAGTGCTGGACAACCTATGCCAAACAACTAGCAAAACAGGAACACAACCCCACCCATTAGCAGAGAGGCTGCCTAAAATCATAATAAGTCCACAGACACCACAAAACACACCACCAGACGTGAACCTGTCCACTAGAGAGACAAGATCCAGCCTCATCCACCAGAACACAGGCACTAGTCCCCTCCACCAGGAAGCCTACACAACCCACTGAACCAAACTTAGCCACTGGAGACAGACATCAAAAACAGGGGGAACTACGAACCCGCAGCCTGCAAAAAGGAGACCCCAAACAGAGTAAGATAAGCAAAATGAGAAGACAGAAAATCACACAGCAGATAAAGGAGTAAGATAAAAATGCACCAGACCTAACAAATGAAGAGGAAATAGGCAGTCTACCTGAAAAATAATTCAGAATAATGATAGTAAGGATGATCCAAAATCTTGGAAATAGAATGGACAAAATGCAAGAAACAGTTAACAAGGACCTAGAAGAAATAAAGATGAAACAAGCAACGATGAACAACACAATAAATGAAATTAAAAGTACTCTAGATGGGATCAATAGCAGAATAACTGAGGCAGAAGAACGGATAAGTGACCTGGAAGATAAAATAGTGGAAATAACTACTGCAGAGTAGTATAAAGAAAAAAGAATGAAAAGAACTGAGGACAGTCTCAGAGACCTCTGGGACAACATTAAACGCACCAACATTCAAATTATAGGGCTTCCAGAAGAAGAAGAGAAAAAGAAAGGGACTGAGAAAATATTTGAAGAGATTATAGTTGAAAAGTTCCCTAATATGGGAAAGGAAATAGTTAATCAAGTCCAGGAAGCACAGAGAGTCCCATACAGGATAAATCCAAGGAGAAATAGGCCAAGACACATATTAATCAAACTGTCAAAAATTAAATACAGAGAAAACATATTAAAAGCAGCAAGGGAAAAACAACTAATAACACACAAGGGAATCCCCATAAGGTTAACAGCTGATCTCTCAGCAGAAACCCTGCAAGCCAGAAGGGAGTGGCAGGACATACTGAAAGTGATGAAGAAGAAAAACCTGCAACCAAGACTACTCTAACCAGCAAGGATCTCATTCAGATTTGATGGAGAAATTAAAACCTTTACAGACAAGCAAAAGCTGAGAGAGTTCAGCACCACCAAACCAGCTTTACAACAAATGCTAAAGGAACTTCTCTAGACAAGAAACACAAGAGAAGGAAAAGACCTATAATAACGAACCCAAAACAATTTAGAAAATGGGAATAGGAATATACATATCGAAAAATGTTACAAATGCAACATGTGCAACATGTATTCACTACATTATACCTATCAAATACAGACAGGTAAAATGAAGTGGAAGAAAAAATCATTCTGTTACCCAGAAAAATAAACAAAACCACAACAAAACCACTGTTAACATTTTACGTACATCATTTTGGAGTTTTCCTACACAAATGAATCATATTTAGTTCTTTGTCCACTGTGACCCAGAGATCTATCTCATCACAATTTCCCAAAGACTTTCCACACTTTAAATTATGTTAGTTCTTGATATCAATCTATTCATACATTCATACTTGTTAAATTTTTGGCTCTTGACAAATAGAAAAGGAAGTTTTTAAATATAAAATAAATTCTTCTGGGCCTACAACCTCTCAATTGGTATACTATGTTATAAGTAAAAATGTAATTATTTAATATGCATAGTATACATGTCAAGTTGGATAATCCTAATTTTATAATTCACCCCTTTAAATCTCTAAACTGTGAATTATTTACAAGAAAAAACTAAAAGCTTGCCCAAATTTCCTGTCTGTGTTAGTAATGTGTTCTTTGACAATGGTGTTTTGTTAAAGAACACACTTTTGTTATAAACTGAGATTTACATATTACTCTCTCTGCGTAATAAGCAAATGTGAATCTCATCTTTCTAGTGGGGGATAAGTTTAAATTTATCCTAGATCAGCTAATAAAACCAAACAAATAAGGGAAAAGACTTTCTCTGTCAAAAAGAAGTTTAGAGGGAACAAGTAAGAAATAATCTATTTCAGGAAAAATATATTTGGTTGTTTATGCAGGTGTATGCTGTAAATTTTTTAGTATTTTCAGAAAGGAGAGTCTGAAGGCAAAGGAAGTAAACAGTACTATATTTCTTAAGGAGTAGGCTATGAAAGTATATAGTCATTGTAATTTTACCCTAAGTTGATATATCCATAACTAAGTAGTGGTAAGTTTCAAGGGCTTGAGATGCTAACTTGAACTCAGTCTCTAGAGTCATGCAAGTGACAGGACATAAGATTTAACCAAGAGAAGTGGTGTCTTCCCCAAAAGAACATGCTATTTAAAGGTGAGTTGAAAAACAGAGTTATATTTACTTAAGCATTAAATGAAGAGATTAGATTTCTGTTCTTCTCTTTGAAGGTGATTTTCGAAGACTGTGTCTGTGTGTGTGCATGCATGTGCGTGTGTGTGTGTGTGTGTGTGTGTGTGTGTGTGTTTTGTTAGTCACCTGGCTATCCTAGAATTTAAGTCCTTCTGTTATTTACCATAAGACCATGACCTAGGAATACATTTCACAGAGTGCTGCCTATGGACAAATGTTTAGGAAAGGCAATGAAGAACTTCTTTAGTGATGAACTTGCAAATCCAAATGTAAAAATAAAAGAAAGAAAAGGAAAAAACAGGAAAAGACTATTCCCTTTTAAAATGTAGGAGGATAAAACATTAATATTTTATATCATCTTGAATGGAAAATTGTGGAAAATTTTATTTACTAAGTTCTTATTTCCCCAAACTGGCCTGAGTCAGTGTCTTGCAAAGCAGTTTTAGATGATCCTCAACCACTGCCACTTGCAGGAAGAGGGTGGATGAAGAGAGTGGCTACATGTAAAAAACCTATTCCAATCTTGAAAGGTAAATACACATAGATGAACAAAAACACCAAAGCCCAGCATGTTCATGGACAGCATCATGAGCTTCACATATAAAAAGTAACATGATACCTTAGAAACAGCATGAGTTTCCTCATAATTTTACCACCTTCTCTAAATTTGATCCATACTCCCTTATGTCAGTGGTTCTCAAAAGTGTGGTCCCTGGACAAGCAGGATCAGGATCACCTATTCCTACTCTAGGCCCCACCCCAGACCCAGTGAATCTGACACACTGGTGGTGGGGTCCAATAATGTTTGTTTTCACAAGTCATCTCCAGGAGCTTCTGATGCATGCTCATGTTTGAGAACAACTGCCTTTACCTAGCTGAGATATTCTTTCCCTGTAGCACTAAAGATTTCTATAGTACACCTGCACTTAAAAGAAATTTTGATTTTATGGCAAATTTGAGGAGAGAAAATCAAACACAAAATACCTTAACAACAACAACAACAACAACAACAACAATTTGTATATACTGCATCTCAAAACAATTATAAAAGGACTAGGAAAAATATTTACTTATCCTGCTGAAAATTAGAGGAATTACTCATCTCAAACACCTGAAGTGGTAGAATGACGATAGTTATTAACAGGCACTGGATCTGAGTAGGGCTTACCTCGTTTGGAATGATCAAGTGCAGACTACTTGAACAGCAGAGTTTTCTGGCCTATCATAAGCTAACGTGACAAGCCCTGCTGTGAGCTATCATCCTGCTGTACCTCTAATCAGATGGTTGCTACCACTAGGATTTCCCTGTGGCTAGATGAAACTTTCCAACTCTGCCCCTGTATGAAATGTGCTAGTACATTTGGTGCATTATCTGCCTGTTCTGAAACCAAGACACATCACACCAAACTAAGAATCCAGATTGTTTTTTCTCCTCTTTAGAACATGCTTTAGCAGGCTTCTCCTCCTGGAGAATTCTGGATTCATTTCTCCTACGGTGGTGATAAGCCTATGGGCAACCAAACACTGGGAACAATGTGCACATTTAAAGGAAAAGAAATGTGTAACACAAACTTTTTAACTTTGGTATATTTTATGCTCTCTTTCCTTCATAATGGTGTCTATTGGTGGGGAAGACTGCGGTTCTCAAAACTCCAATTCAAAATTCTCTGTAAATTGTACTGTTTTATTGTTTCCATTTAGAAATATTAGCAATGGTAAGAAGTTATCCTGGATACCAATCATTGTCATAAAATTCACTTTTACCTATTCCAATATTATGTTAACCCCCCAAATTGTGGAAACTTTAAGCTAACATCATTTTTCTTTTGCTTTATCAATTGAAGAATATTGAAAGAATTAGAAGAAGGTCACAAAAGTGCTAAAGATTAGGCATTAAGAATTGATTTGAAAGTAATTTCTCACACCCTTGTCTGATTTTATCCCCACAATTACCACCTATGCTATAACCCACTAGTAATATAACATTGATAAATCGGTGTCAAATGGAGCTGAACTTCAGCCATTAATACATCTGGGATATTACTTATTTTTGTTTCAGCATTTTCATTGCAATAATACATGGTCTGTAAAAAGAATTCACTGATTCTTATGAACTAGGGGTGTAAAGGAAAATCATTTCCAAATGTGTCTTTTCTTTTTTTCTTTTCTTTCCTTTTTTTTTTTTTTTTACTAAAGCATAGCCCTTTCTAGGACAGATGAGATAATCTCACCTGTTTCAACAACTTACCTCCACTAAATGTATATGTCTCAGCCACATGGGTATTTCTCATTTACTTATTTAATCATGTAATCCATAAACTTATATTAAGTACCAGTTACCTCAAGGAACTGGATAAGGTGTTAGAGAGATATAGAAAGGAAAATAAAAACTCTCATATTTCTTCTCACCCAGCAGAGTTCTTTATCTCCTTAGGAATTCTTACCCTTTTGATGATGAATTCCACTATGATTTTCATATGTCAATTGCTTGTTCCTGGAAAGAAATCTCCAGGTTTCCTGAACTTAGTATTTATTTAAAATATCCTTTATGATATTGCTCACTTGGCCTGGCTACCTCATTCTTGTACATGTATAGTCTAACCAGCTAAAGAGAGTTACATAATATATTATCCACATAATATAAATAAATGTCCACAATATTTTATGAACTAACTCAGTTTCCATTTGTTCCCAGATCATGCTTACACTTTAAGCCAAATTCCGAGGTCACTACAAAGATAACTAAGACTCAGACCTTATTGTCTAGGATAGTATAGTCTGAATGAAAATACAGTTAAGTAAATTATCTCATAGATCATTGGGTCGTACTCACTTTTGGGGTCATGGAATTAGTAAGATATTGATGAAAAATGTACAGTTGGGAAATGCATATACACACAAAATTGTAAATATAATTTAAATTCTACTAATGAACTTTTAAATCCCATCCATGGTCCTGTATTAAGAGAACCAGAGAAGTTCTAAAGAAACATGATAAATGGACACTAATTCCATTGGGGAGATTATGCAAAGGTTTTTTGATGGAATAGATATAATCTGATCTTAAGGAAACTTTAGGATTTTCTCAGGCAGACACTGGAATTAGCAGAACATATTTGGGATATACTGAGGGAAGGATGACTGGGTCTCCAGAGACCATAAGTTACAAGGGGGTATATTATGGGAGCAAATACTGCAAATTTCACATAGAAGCCATATTTGACAGGAATTTGAATGCCAAGTATTAAATGCCAGGCATTAACATGTTTCTATGTGTATATGGAGCCATTGAAATTCTTTCAATGGGAGACTAAGGTAAGAAAATCTGTAGGGAGCTACCTGTGAAGCAAAGTGGAAGAAAGATTAGAGAATGGAAAAGAAGCAAGTGATGAGGCAGAAAGTTACTGCAATAACCAAAGTGAGAAGCAATGATTTCCTGATGTCAATAGCTAGGAAGTGATTAATGATGCTGATGAGAAGGAGGATGTTGATGGGGATGGTATTAACAGTTATATCAATATGAGAACACTTCTGTGGTACCAAAAAGTAAAGTCCATTGCAATAAAAGATATAAAGCAAATCAGAATGAAATGTTCTCATCTGGTATTCTTGGGAATATAAATACTCTGATGCATGACAGCCATAGAGTTTTAGTTCATTATAATATTGTTTTTAATATAAGATATATATATAATATACATGGGTAATTACTTTAAGTGGTAAATTTCAATATGTGTGCATTGTTTTTCTTGAAAATGAAAGAATAAGCCAGAAAATATCATAAAAGATAATCTTAAAATATGGACTTATATTTGCATTCTGGTTTTGGTTAATGGATGTCTTTAGTTCCAATATAAAAATTTAATTGGGAAAAATGTTGGTAAAGATCAGCTGATTATGAATGAGGCAAGATTTTAAGTCTGTGGTTCTCAATTTTGGCTGCACACTAGAATCATCTGGGAGCTTTAATAAATACATACTCTTCTCTGGTCTCTTCCTCCAGAGATATTGACTTAATTGCCGTGGATGATAGAGAGGACATCGAGATTTTTAAAAATCTTACCAGGTGTTTTAAATTATAAAATAGTTGATATTTGAGGTAAAAACTTCATGGATATATAAAATCTTGACAGGCAGAGATAGAGGTGTAGATAGGAGATTTGCAAAGGACTGAAGGCAAGAATGTCTTATGTAGCAAGTAAGTAAGAGGTAAAATGAAAAATGTGATGCAGGGTCATATTCTGGAGTGCCTTATAGAACAGATAAATCATAACTAGGAAGAATGCCTAATTAGACACAGGATACCCAGATTCAAAGTCTGGATTGCTCTGTACTGGTTGAGTGAATTTAGATCATTCACCTAACTTCTTAGTACTGGTTTCATCATTTGTAAAATTGACATAGTAGCTGTTTCTTAAGGTATATAGAGTCATTAATCATTGTTATGGGCTGAATTATGTCCTTCACAAAATTCATATGTTGGAGTCCTAAATCTGTGTACCTCAGAATACGCCCATATTTGAAGATAGTGTCTTTACTGAGGCAATAAAGTTAAAATTAGGTAATTATGTAGTTAAAGAAAAACAAAACAAAACTCAGAGACATACTATGTATAAAAGATGTAAATTATTGAGCAAAATTTTTTAGCTCATATGGTGGCTGAAAAGTATATACTGAGAGAAATTGTGTAAATGAGGAAACTGGGAACACATGATGTACTCTTCTGATTAAATATATGCATTGGTACACAAAATAAAATAAAATAAAATTAGGTAATTATGGTGGGCCTTACCAATTTCACTAGTGTCTTTATAAAAAGGAACTTGGACACAGAGAGCTAAAAAGGAGAAGGTGATATGAAGACACAGCGAGAAGATGGTGACATCATATGTAGGAACTTGAATTTACTATTAGGTAAAGATTTCCTCTTAACTTTTAAAACTTTCATTCTTAATTTTTCTTTATTATTTTATCTTATTTTTTATAAATTTACATATTTTATTTTTGGCTGTGTTGCATCTTCGTTGCTACGTGTGGGCTTTCTCTAGTTGCAGCAAACGGGGGCTATGCTTTGTTGCTGTGTGCAGGCTTCTCATTGCGGTGGCTTCTCTTCTTTTGGAGCACGGGCTCTAGGTGCGTGTGCTTCAGTAGTTGTGGTCCGAGGCTGAGTTGCTCCATGGCATGAGGGATCTTCCAGGACCAGGGCTCGAACTCGTGTCTCCTACATTGGCAGGTGGATCCTTAACCACTGCGCCACCAGGGAAGCCCCTCTTTATTATTTTAAATATATATTCTGTATAACACCAAAGTATAGAGGGCTTGAATTTCCATTGTTCCTATGTTCCTTCAGGTAGGAAAATCTCACTTTGAGCCTGTATAGTGACAAATGCTGCACAAACCATTCTCTACAAATCTAATTCTTTTTTTTTTAACGTCTTTGTTGGAGTATAATTGCTTTACAATGATGTATTAGTTTCCGATTTATAACAAAGTGAATCAGCTATACATATACCTATATCCCCATATCTCCTCCCTCTGGCATCTCCCTCCCACCCTCTCTATCCCACCCCTCTAGGTGGTCACAAAGCACTGAGCTGATTTCCCTGTGCTATGTGACTTCTTCCCACTAGTTATCTATTTTACATTTGGTTATATATATATATATATATATATATATATATATAAGCCCATGCCATTCTCTCACTTCTTCCCAGCTTACCCTTCCCCCTCCCCATGTGCTCAAGTCTACTCTCTACATCTGCGTCTTTATTCCTGTCATGCCCCTGGATTCTTCAGAACTTTTTTTTTTTTAGACCCCATATATGTGTGTTAGCATACGATATTTGTTTTTCTCTTTCAGACTTACTTCACTCTGTATGACAGTCTCTAGATCCTTCCAGCTCACTACAAATAACTCATATGACAGTCTCTAGATCCATCCACCTCACTACAAATAAATCAATTTCATTTCTTTCTTTAGCTGAGTAATATTACATTGTATATCTATGCCACATCTTCTTTATCCATTCATCTGTCGACAGACACTTAGATTGCTTCCATGTCCTGGCTATTGTAAATAGAGATGACATGAACATTGTGGTACATGACTCCTTTTGAATTATAGTTTTCTCAGAGTATATGCCCAGTAGTGGGATTGCTGGGTCAAATGATAGTTCCATTTTTAGTTTTTTAAGGAACCTCCATACTGTTCTCCATAGTGGCTGTATCAATTTACATTCCCACCAACAGTGCAAGAGGGTTCCCTTTTCTCCACATCCTCTCCAGAATTTATTGTTTGTAGATTTTTTGATGTTGGCCATTCTGACTGGTGTGAGGTGATACCTCACTGTAATTTTGATTTGCATTTCTCTAATAATTACGGATGTTGAGCATCCGTTCATGTGTTTGTTGGCAATCTGTATATCTTCTTTGGAGAAATGTCTATTTAGGTCTTCTGCCCATTTATGGATTGGGTTGTTTGTTTTTCTGATATTGAGCTGTATGAGCTGCTTGTAAATTTTGGAGATTAATCCTTTGTCAGTTGCTTCATTTGCAAATATTTTCTCCCAATGTGAGGGTTGTCTTTTCATTTTGTTTATTTTTTCCTTTGCTGTGCAAAAGTTTTAAGTTTCATTAGGTCCCATTTCTTTATTTTTGTTTTTATTTCCACTTCTCTAGGAGGTGGTTCAAAAAGGATCTTGCTATGATTTATGACATAGAGTGTTCTTTTTATGTTTTTCTCTAAGAGTTTTATATTGTCTGGCCTTAAATTTACGTCTTTAATACATTTTGAGTTTATTTTTGTGTATGGTGTTAGGGAGTGTTCTAATTTCATTCATTTACATGTAGCTGTCCAGTTTTCCCAGCACCACTTATTGAAGAGGCTGTCTTTTCTCCATTGTATAATCTGGTCTCCTTTATCAAAAATAAGGTGACAATATGTGCATGGGTTTATCTCTGGGTTTTCTATCTTGTTCCATTGATCTAGAAATTAAGGAAACACTCCCATTTGCCATTGTAATAAAAAGAATAAAATACCTAGGAATAAACCTCCCTAAGGATACAGAAGACCTGTATGAAGAAATCTATAAGACACTGATGAAAGAAATTAAAGATGATACAGGTGAAGAGATATACCATGTTTTTGGATTGGAATAATCAACATTGTGAAAATGACTATACTACCCAAAGCAATCTACAGATTCAATGCAATCTCTATCAAACTACCAATGGCATTTTTCACAGAACTAGAAAAAAAAATTCACAATTTGTATGGAAACACAAAAGACACAGCAATCTTGAGAAAGAAAAATGGAGCTGGAAGAATCAGGCTCCCAGACTTCAGACTATATTATAAAGCTACAGTAATCAAGACAGTATGGTACTGGCACAAATCTAATTCTCGAAGCAGTATGGGACAATATAGAAAAGAGTTTCAGCAAATTTGTGCAAAATTCTGGATCTTCTGTGTTTCTTTTTATAACCTGATTTGTCAGAAAAAAATCCTTCAATATCAATATGTCAACTTAATAAATATTTGGATAAATGCAAATCCATAAGCAAGAGAATTAAACCACATCTGCTGAATATCAAAAGTGAGTGTGAAGGATATGTGATCTCCATGACAGGAGACCTCTCTATCACATGAAAATCTAGTAAATGGGGACAATACAGTATTCAAATTGGCAGCATTTATAGGATGCCATTACATCTAGAATGTATAAGATAAAGTGTAAAAATGTCAATTTTAAGGGATTTCCCATAAACAGAAATTACAGCGTTTTATAGTCTTATCTTTAAATATACTAACATATATAATTAAATACTTGTGTTTACACATTAGGTAAGAATTAATAATTTACAAATAAATTCTGACCAAAAAGATGCAACCTATTTAGTGAATACTCAAATATGGTGAATATTCAAATATTAAATATTCATTTAACCCTTAAGGAGAGGGTATTAGATTTTTTATCTTTGTAGCTCCAGCACCAGTAGAGGACCTGGAATGTGACAAACATTTCAGTGCTTATTTTTTAAATGGAGGAACTTGGCCCTGCTTAGCATTTTTCATAATCACTTATTTCTATCTTGTCATTTAAGATAGCAATATGTCTTTGCATAGCAAAGGAAACCATGGACAAAATAAAAAGAAAACCTACTGAATCAAAGAAAATATTTGCAAATGTTGTAACCAATAAGGGGTTAATATCCAAAATATAAACAGCTCACACAACTCAATATCAGAAAAAGAAAAAAACACAATTAACAGTCAAAAGACCTGCAGAGACATTTTTTCCAAAGAAGATATACAGATTGCCAACAGGCACACATAAAAATGCTCAACATCACTAATCATTAGTGAAATGCAAATCAAAAGCAGAATATTACCTCACACGTGTCAAAATTGTTATCAAAAAAAGGTCTACAAATGTTGGTAGGGATGTGGAGAATAGGGAATCCTTGTACATTGTGGAAGGGATTGTTATTCAGTACAGCCTGTATGGAAAACAGTATGCAGTTTCTTCAAGATACTAAAAATAGAACTACAATATGATCCAGCAATTCCACTGCTGGGTCTATGTATCCAAAGAAAACAGAAACACTAATTCAAAATATACATGCATCCCAATGTTCATACCAGTCTTATGTACAGTACCCAAGATATGGATGCAGCCTAAGTGCCTATCAACAGATAAATGGATAAAGATATATACCACATCTTATTTATATTCATAATGGAATATTATTCACCCATAATAAGGAATGAAATTCTTCCATTTGCATCAATGTGAGTGGACCTAGAAAGTTTTATTTTTTTACATCTTTATTGGAGTATAATTGCTTTACAATGGTGTGTTAGTTTCTGTTTTATAACAAAGTGAATCGGTTATACATATACATATGTTCCCATATCTCTTCCTTCTTGCGTCTCCCTCCCTCCCACCCCCCCATCCCACCCCTCTAGGTGGTCGCAAATCACCGAGATGATCTCCCTGTGTTATGCGGCTGCTTCCCACTAGCTATCTATTTTACGTTTGGTAGTGTATATATGTCCATGTCACTCTCTCACTTTGTCACAGCTTAACTTTCCCCCTCCCCATATCCTCAAGTCCATTATCTAGTAGGTCAGTGTCTTTATTCCTGTCTTACCCCTAGGTTCTTCATGACATTATTTTTTCTTAAATTCCATATATATGTGTTAGCATATGGTATTTGTCTTTCTCTTTCTGACTTACTTGACTCTGTATGACAGACTCTAGGTCCATCCACCTCATTACAAATAGCTCAATTTCTTTCCTTTTCATGGCTGAGTAATATTCCATTGTATATATGTGACACATCTTTATCCATTCATCTGATGATGGACACTTAGGTTGTTTCCATCTCTTGGCTATTGTAAATAGAGCTGCAGTGAACATTTTGGTACATGACCCTTTTTGAATTATGGTTTTCTAAGGGTATACGCCCAGTAGTGGGATTGCTGGGTTATATGGTAGTTCTATTTGTAGATTTCTAAGCAAACTCCATACTGTTCTCCATAGTGACTGTACCAATTCACATTCCCACCAGCAATGCAAGAGGGTTCCCTTTTCTAGACACCCTCTCCAGCATTTACTGTTTCTAGATTTTTTGATGATGGTCATTCTGACTGGTGTGAGATGCTATATCATTGTAGTTTTGATTTGCATTTCTCTAATGATTAATGATGTTGAGCATTCTTTCAGGTGTTTGTTGGCAGTCTGTATATCTTCTTTGGAGAAACGTCTACGTAGGTCTTCTGCCCATTTTTGGATTGGGTTGTTTGTATTTTTGTTATTGAGCTGCATGAGCTGCTTGTGAATTTTGGAGATTAATCCTTTGTCAGTTGCTTCATTTGCAAATATTTTCTCCCATTCTGATAGCTGTCTTTTGGTCTTCTTTATGGTTTCCTTTGCTGTGCAAAAGCTTTTAAGTTTCATTAGGTCCCATATGTTTATTTTTGTTTTTATTTCCATTTCTCTAGGAGGTGGGTCAAAAAGTATCTTGCTGTGATTTATGTCATAGAGTGTTCTGTCTATGTATTCCTCTAAGAGTTTGATAGTTTCTGACCTTATATTTAGGTCTTTAATCCATTTAGAGCTTATTTTTGTGTATGGTGATAGGGAGATATCTAATCTCATACTTTTACATGTACCTGTCCAGTTTTCCCAGCACCACTTATTAAAGAGGCTGTCCTTTCTCCACTGTACATTCCTGCCTCCTTTATCAAAGATAAGGTGACCATATGTGCATGGGTTTATCTCTGGACTTTCTATCCTGTTTCATTGATCTATACTGCTGTTTTTGTGCCAGTACCATACTGTCTTGATTACTGTAACTTTGTAGTAAAGTCTGAAGTCAGGGAGCCTGATTCCTCCAATTCCATTTTTTTTTCTCAAGATTGCTTTTACTTTCAGGGTCATTTGTGTTTCCATACAAATTGTGAAATTTTTTGTTCTAGTTCTGTGAAAAATGCCAGTGGTAGTTTGATAGGGATTGCATTGAATCTGTAGATTGCTTTGTGTAGTAGAGTCATATTCACAATGTTGAATCTTCCAATCCAAGAACATGGTATATCTCTCCATCTATTTGTATCATCTTTAATTTCTTTCATCAGTGTCTTATAATTTTCTGCTTACAGGTCTTTTATCTCGTTGGGAAGGTTTATTCCTAAATATTTTATTCTTTTTGTTGAACTGGTAAATGGGAGTGTTTTCTTGATTTCACTTTCAGATTTTTCATCATTAGTGTATAGGAATGCCAGAGATTTCTGTACATTAATTTTGTATCGTGCTACTTTACTAAATTCATTGATTAGCTCTAGTAGTTTTCTGGTAGCATCTTTATGATTCTCTTTGTATAGTATCATGTCATCTGCAAACAGTGACAGCTTTACTTCTTCTTTTCTGATATGGATTCGTTTTATTTCCTTTTCTTCTCTGATTGCTGTGGCTAAAACTTCCAAAACTATGTTGAATAAGAGTACTGAGAGTAGGCAACCTTGTCTTGTTCCTGATCTTAGTGGAAATGCTTTCAGTTTTTCACCATTAAGGACGATGTTGGCTGTGGGTTTGTAATGTATGGCCTTTATTATATTGATGAAAGTTCCCTCTATTGCCTACTTTCTGGAAGGTATTTATCATAAATGGGTGTTGAATTTTGTCGAAAGCTTTCTCTGCATCTATTGAGATAACCGTATGGTTTTCTCCTGCAATTTGTTAATATGGTATATCACACTGATTCATTTGCCAATATTGAAGAATACTTGCATTGCTGGAATAAACCCCACTTGATCATGGTGTATGATCGCTTAAATGTGCTGTTGGATTCTGTTTGCTAGTATTTTGTTGAGGATTTTTGCATGTATGTTCATCAGTGATATTGGCCTGTAGTTTTCTTTCTTTGTGACATCCTTCTCTTGTTTTGGTATCAGGGTGATGGTGGCCTCGTAGAATGAGTTTGGGAGTGTTCCTCCCTCTGCTATATTTTGGAAGAGTTTGAGAAGGATAGGTGTTAGCTCTTCTCTAAATGTTTGATAGAATTCGCCTGTGAAACCATTTGGTCCTGGGCTTTTGTTTGTTGGAAGATATTTAATCACAGTTTCAATTTCAGTGCTTTTGATTGGTCTGTTCATATTTTCTATTTCTTCCTGATTCAGTCTTGGCATATTGTGCATTTCTAAGAATTTGCCCATTTCTTCCAGGTTGTCCATTTTATTGGCATAGAGTTGCTTGTAGAAATCTGTCATGATCTTTTGTATTTCTGCAGTGTCAGTTGTTACTTCTCCTTTTTCATTTCTTTTGTTCTTTTTTTTTTTTCTGCAGTATATTGGCCTCCCACTGTTGTGGCCTCTACCGTTGCGAAGCGCAGGCTCCGGACACACAGGCTCAGTGGCCATGGCTCACATGCTTAGCTGCTCCGTGGCATGTGTGATCTTCCCGGACTAGGGCACTAACCCATGTCCCCTGCATCGGCAGGTGGACTCTCAACCACTGCGCCACCAGGTAAGCCCTCCTTTTTCATTTCTAATTCTATTGATTTGTGTCTTCTCCTTTTTTTTCTTTATGAGACTGGCTAATTGTTTAGCAATTTTGTTTATCTTCTCAAAGAACCAGCTTTTAGTTTTATGGATCTTTGCTATCATTTCCTTCATTTCTTTTTCATTTATTTCTGACCTGATCTTTATGATTTCTTTCCTTCTGCTAACTTTGGGGTTTTCTGTCCTTCTTTCTGTAATTGCTTTAGGTGCAAGGTTAGGTTGTTTATTCGAGATGCTTCCTGTTCCTTAAGGTAGGATTGTATTGCTATAAACTTCCCTCTTAGAACTTCCTTTGCTGCATCCCATACGTTTTGGGTTGTCGTGTCCCCATTGTCATTTGTTTTAGGTGGTTTTTTATTTCCTCTTTGATCTCTTCAATGATCAGTTTGTTATTAAGTAGTGTATTGTTTAGCATCCATGTCTTTGTATTTTTTTACAAATCTTTTCCTGTAATTGATATCTAGTCTCATAGCATTGTGGTTGGAAAAGATACTTGATACAATTTCAATTTTCTTAAATTTACCAAGGCCTGATTTGTGACCCAAGATATGATGTATCCTGGAGAATGTTCCATGAGCCCTTGAGAAAAATGTGTATTCCGTTGTTTAGGATGCAATGTCCTATAAATATCAATTAAGTCCATGTTGTTTAATGTATCATTTAAAGCTTGTGTTTCCTTATCTATTTTCATTTTGGATGATCTGTCCATTGGTGAAAGTGGGGTGTTTAAGTCCCCTAATATGAATGTGTTACTGTCGATTTCCCCGTTTATGTCTGTTAGTATTTGCCTTATGTATTGAGGTGCTCCTATTTTGGGTGCATAAATATTTACAATTGTTATATCTTCTTCTTAGATCGGTCCCTTGATCATTATGTAGTGTCCTTCTTTGTCTCTTCTAATAGACTTTATTTTAAAGTCTATTTTTTTCTTATATGAGTATTGCTACTCCAGCTTTCTTTTGGTTTCCATTTTCATGGAAAATCTTTTTCCATCCACTCACTTTCAGTCTGTATGTGTCTCTAGGTCTAAAGTGAGTCTCTTGTAGACACCATATATATGGATCTTGTTTTTGCATCCATTCAGCCAGTCTGCGTCTTTTGGTGGGAGCACTTAATCCTTTTACATTTAAGGTAATTATCTATATATATGTTCCTATTCCCATTTTCTTAATTGTTTTGGGTTTGTTATTGTAGTTCTTTTCCTTCTCTTGTGTTTCTTGCCTAGAGAAGTTTCTTTAGCATTTGTTGTAAAGCTGGTTTGATGGTGCTGAACTTTCTCAGCTTTTGCTTGTCTGTAAAAATTTTAATTTTTCCATCAAACCTGAAAGAGATCCTTGCTGAGTAGAGTAATCTTGGTTGCAGGTTTTTCTCCTTCATCACTTAAAATATGTCCTGCCAGTCCCTTCTGGCTTGCAGAGTTTCTGCTGAAAGATCAGCTGTTAACCTTATGGGGATTCCCTTGTGTGTTATTTGCTGTTTTTCCCTTGCTGCCTTTAATATGTTTTCTTTGTATTTAATTTTTGACAGTTTGATTACTATGTGTCTTGGCGTGTTTCTCCTTGGATTTATCCTGTAGGGGACTCTCTGTGCTTCCTGGACATGATTAACTATTTCCTTTCCCATATTAGGGAAATTTTCAACTCTAATCTCTTCAAATATTTTCTCAGTCCCTTTCTTTTCCTCTTCTTCCTCTGGAACCCCTGTAATTAGAATATTGGTGTTTTTAATGTTGTCCCAGAGGTCTCTGAGACTGTCTTCAGTTCTTTTCATTCTTTTTTCTTTATTCTGCTCTGCAGTAGTTATTTCCACTATTTTATCATCCAGGTCACTTATCTGTCCTTCTGCCTCAGTTATTTTGCTATTGATCCCTTCTAGAGTATTTTTAATTTCACTTATTGTGCTGTTCATTGTTGCTTGTTTCATCTTTAGTTCTTCTATGTCCTTGTTAAATGTTTCTTGCATTTTCTCTATTGTTTTTCCAATATTTTGGATCATGCTTTACTATCATTTTTCTGAATTCTTTTTCAGGTAGACTGCCTCTTTCCTCTTCATTTGTTAGGTGTGGTGGGTTTTTACCTTGCTCCTTCATCTGCTGTGTGTGTGTCTGTCTTTTCATTTTGCTTATCTTACTGTGTTTGGGGTATCCTTTGGTCAGGTTGCAGGTTCATAGTTCCCATTGTTTTTGGTGTCTGTCCCCAGTGGCTAAGCTTGGTTCAGTGGGTTGTGTAGGTTTCCTGGTGGAGTGGACTAGTGCCTGTGTTCTGGTGGATGAGGCTAGATCTTGTCTTTCTGGTGGGCAGGTCCCCATCTGGTTGTGTGTTTGTGGCCTTACTATGATTTTAGGCAGCCGCTCTGCTAATGGATAGGTCTGTGTTTTTGTCTTGCTTGTTATTTGGCATAGGGTGTCCAGCACTGTAGCTTGCTGGTCATTGAGTGAAGCTGGGTGTTGGTGTTGAGATGGAGATCTCTGGGAGATTTTCACCATTTGATATTACATGGAGATGTGAGGTCTCTTGTGGACCAGTGTCCTGAAGTTGGCTCTCCCACCTCAGAGGCACAGCACTGACTCCTGGCTGGAGCACCAAGAGCCTTTCATCCACACGGCTCAGAATAAAAGGGAGAAAAAGTAGAAATAAAGAAAGAGAATAAAAGAAAATAAAATAAAGTAAGGTAAAATAAAATAAAGATATTAAAATAAAAAATATTTATTAGGAAAAAATTTTTTTTAAAAACACAACAACAAAAACGGACGGATAGAACCCTAGGACAAATGGTGAAAGCAAAGCTATACAGACAAAGTCTCACACAAAAGCATACACACATACACTCACAAAAAGAGGAAAAGGGGAAAAACAATAATTCTTGCTCTCAAAGTCCACCTCCTCAATTTGGGATGATTCGTTGTCTATTCAGATATTCCACAGATGCAGGGTACATCAAGTTGATTGTGGAGATTTAATCCGTTGCTCCTGAGGCTGCTGGGAGGGATTTTCCTTTCTCTTCTTTGTTCGCACAGCTTCTGGGGTTCAACTTTGGATTTGGCCCCTCCTCTGCATGTAGGTCGCCGGAGGGCGTCTCTTCTTTGCTCAGACAGGATGGGGCTAAAGGAACCGCTGATTCCAGGGCTGTGGCTCACTCAGGCCAGGGGGAGGGAGTGGTACAGAGTGCGGGGCGAGCCTGCAGCAGCAGAGGCCAGCGTGACATTGCACCAGCCTGAGGCGCGCCGTGCATTCTCCCGGTAAGTTGTCCCTGGATCCCGGGACCCAGACAGTGGCGGGCTGCACAGGCTCCCAGGAGGGTAGTTGTGGAGAGTGACCTGTGCTCACACACAGGCTTCTTGGTGGCAGCAGCAGCAGCCTTAGCTTCTCATGCCAATCTCTGGGGTCCACGCTGTTAGCCGTGGCTCACGCCCATCTCTGGAGCTCCTTTAAGCAGCGCTCTTAATCCCCTCTCCTCCCGCACCAGGAAAGAAAGAGGGCAGAAAAAGTCTCTTGCCTCTTCGACAGCTCCAGACATTTTCCGGGACTCCCTCCCGACTAGCTGTGGTGCACTAACCCCTTCAGGCTCTGTTCACGCTGCCAGTCCTCTCCCTGCGCTCCGATCAATGCCCAAGCCTCAGCTCCCAGCCCCGCCCACCCCACTGGGTGAGCAGACAAGCCTCTCGGGCTGGTGAGTGCAGGTCGGCACCGATTCTTTGTTTGGGAATCTCTCCGCTTTGCCCTCCGCACCCCTGTGGCTGTGCTCTCCTCCGCAGCTCCGAAGCTCCCCTCCTCCACCACCTGCAGTCTCCGCCCACGAAGGGCCTTCTAGTGTATGGTAATCTTTCCTCCTTCTCATCTCCCTCCCACTGGTGCAGGTCCCATCCCTATTCTTTTGTCTCTGTTTATTCTCTTTTCTTTTGTCCTACCCAGGTACCTGGGGAGTTTCTTGCCTTTTAGGAGGTCTGAGGTCTTCTGCCAGCCTTCAGTAGGTGTTCTGTACGAGTTGTTCCATGTGTAGATGTATTTCTGATGTATCTGTGGGGAGGAAGGTGATCTCCGCGTCTTACTCTTCCGCCATCTTCCCTCTCTCCCCTAGAGAGTATTATGCTTAGTGAAATAAATCAGAGAAAGACAAATACTGTATGTTATCACTTCTTATTTGTGGAATCTAAAAAAAATAAAACAAACAAATGTATATAATAAAACAGAAACATCCTCACAGACATAGAAAACAAACTAGTGGTTACCAGTGTGGAGAGGGAAGGGAGGAAAGTCAAGTTAAGGATAGGAGATTAAGAGGTACAAACTTATATGTATAAAATAAATAAGAGGAAGTGGAGAGGGGAGAGATAGAGGTATGGGATGAAGAAAAACAAACTACTGCATATAAAATAAATAAGCAACAATGATATATTATACAGTACAGGGAAATATATATTATTTTGAAATAACATTAAACGGAGTTAATATATATTAATAAAATATTTTATTTAAAATATTTTAATTTATAAAAGTATCAAATCAATATGTTGTACATCTGAAACTAATATAATATTGTAAATCAATTATACTTCATTTAAAAATAAATACAAAGAAATAAGAAATAATATAGTACTCTGTCTTGGAATATCCAGAAGTAAACTTATTCTTAACTTGTATCCATTATCTTTTAATAAACACCTGTCACCTTAGGACAGTTAAGAAATCTATATGTCTTCCCCCACACACATGTATCTATATCATGTGACCTCTGTACATGTGACTAATTCTGATCTATTTTATTCTATTCTATTCCATTCTGTTCTATTCTTTGTGTTATCTTCTATTTCATTCCATCCTATTCTATTACTTTGCAGTAGAAAAGCAAAATAATTCACAAAACTGATTGCATGTTCCTCTAATGGGTCATGGGTCACTAAATGGGTCACTGAATCTCAATCTAATGAGTCATGCCAACCTGCAGTTTGATAAACATTGCTATAAAAATCTCAATGTGCCCTTTGGTAGGAAACATCCATACCTTGAGAAGCTTTGGTTCTTTACCTCAGAAATGCGTGTTTACCAAACAGAAAGTAGAGCTATAGTATTTCCTTTCCCCATTAAAATATTATCATAGTTATAAAAGTTGACAAAACTGGAGCATTTCTGGACTCTGAGCTTTGCTATGGGGCTTTACAACTGAATATTATGTTTATATGAAAGAGATGCTTGTATTTAACTATTTCACCCAGCAGTGAGGAGAGGACTTTGAATAAATCTAAATATGCTTTAAAATATCATCTTCTTGTCTTTGAAAACCTTGACTGATTCCTCTAAAATTAAATTTTTTTGCACCTGACTGGAGTAAAATGCAGAGTTACTGAAAAAAACATTAATATATCATATGCTGTACTTGTGAAAAGCCTCAAGCACTTTGCTCAGACTTCAAGAAAATAAATTTGCTTTGAAATACCAATCAATCATTTTATAAAAAGATTCCACATTACCACCTTAGAAATATCATAGAGTTGAATCCTACACTCTTGCAATGGTTATTTTAGACTGAGACAGATCTTGCTTGTATCTGCTTTCACTTGGGATAGCTACAGTGAAGTATTCCCAGCCAGCCTATTATTATAGACTCTTCAGATTGTACTGATTTAGTAAAATATTGCCATAGCATAACAAAATGGCATCATTTTATTTAAACTTGAAATTTCATCTTTGGTTCAAAAGAGTTTTTGCTTTGGTTGAGGTTTTGTGTGTCATCGTTCCTGAACTAAACAGGTTGAGGCCAAAAAAGTATCTTCATCACTCATCTATCCACAGGCTTTAGAGTTTGGTTAACTGAAACTTAGTAATTATACCATTTGTAGATTACCATTTTTCAAGGAGTTAAAAAATGACTCAATATAACTATAATGAGCATCTATCATTATCTATAGTTAATGGTCTTTAAAAAGGAATAAGATAGCAATTTTCTATCTTTCTCCAACAAAATAACAGTCACCCCTCTCTTCTGATACCATACCTTAATTAAAATCTCCCTGTCTGGAAAAGTAAGAACCTTGTTTCAAACAATGCTGTTGTACTGTACAGTCCTAACTTATTATTCTGTATCCTGCAAGGTATACCCCAGAGACGCCTGAAGTTGCTTAGCACTTTCCACTGCAGCCCCATCAGGGGACTTCAAAGTATTTTCTTGTGTGCATGTGCATGTGTATATATAACATAACATAAAGTACATAAAGTTGTTTACTTACTGAGCAAATAGTGTAGTTTAAACAGGTCCAGATCACTTTCAGAAGACAAGAACCTCTTAGAATTAACTTATATTTAATGCATTCTGTCTATTCCCCCGCTAGACTCTAAGTTCAATTTGTCTTTTTTATTCATTGTTGTATTTCACAGATGTAGAATAGTGCCTACATTTATTTTTTAAAGATTTATAATATTTCTTTATATATAAAGGATACTGATGATTATTTTTCTTATAAATTTTTCTCAGCTCACAAATTGACTTTTTTTAATATAGAATATTTTGATTAACAAAATAAGTCTATCAATCTTTTTCTTTATGGTCTCCTCAACTTTCTATCTGTGGTATCCCCAAAGAAGTGTGAAATCTTACCTCAGCATTTCCAGTTTCATTACTCCCTTGTGTCTAAGTCAATAATGTGTGAACCCAGCAAGCTGCACAAACTATTCAATCATCCCAGCACTTATTAGGTGTCTGATGTTACAGTAGGCATGATGAGACATACAATATGTTTATAACACATGGACACATTAAATGTTTCTAATACATATTAAATAAATAAATATGAAAAATATTAATATAAAATAGACATAAAACTGATGATCCTTATAGCAGGTTATGCACTGCCAAATATAGATATCAGTTTCTATGAGTTCAACATACAAAACAGGATGACAGTGGGCTATAGTGAGATGAAAAATATAAACCTTAAAATCATCTGGGGAGTGTCATCTGGCAATAAAAAATAATTTCAGTGCACTAAAGCACTAAATTTATTTTTCTTAAACTCCTAGAAATTAAAAGCTAAAAGTTATTCTTTGGAAAGATAAACAAAATTGATAAACATTTATCAAGACTCATCAAGAAAACAAAAAGGAGAAGGCTCAATCAATAAAATTAGAAATGAAAAAGGAGAAAGTACAACAGTCACCACAGAAATGCAAAGGACCATCAGAGACTACTACAAGCAACTATATGCCAATAAAATGGACAACCTAGAAGAAATGAGTAAATTCTTAAAAATGTACAACCTCACAAGACCGAACCAGAAAGAAATAGAAAATATGAACAGATCATTTACCAGTAATGAAACTGAATCAGTAATTTAAACACTCCCAACAAATGAAAGTCAAGGACAAATGGCTTCTTGGTGAATTCTACCAAAGACTTAGAGAAGAATTAGCACCTATACTTCTGAAACTATTCCAAAAAATTGCAGAAGAAGGAACACTCCCAAGTTTATTCTATGAGGCCACTATCACCCTTATACCAAAACCAGACAAAGATAGTACAAAAAAATAAAATTATAGGCTAATATCACTGTTGAACATAGATACAAAAATCCTCAACAAAATACTAGCAAACTGAATCCAACAATACATTAAAAGAACCATAAATCAATAAATGCAGAAAAAGCTTTTGACAAAATTCAACACCCATTGGTGATAAATACTCTCCAGAAAGTGAGCATAGAGGGAACCTACCTCAACATGATAAAGTCCATATATGACAAACGCACAGCTAACATCATTCTCAATGGTGAAAAACTAAAGGTATTTCCTCCAAGATCAGGAACAAGACAAAGATGTCCACTCTTGCCACTTTTATTCAACCCAGATTTGGAAGTTCTAGCCATGGCAATCAGAGAAGAAAAATAAATAAAAGGAATTCAAATTTGAAAGAAGAAGTAAAACTGTCACTGTTTGCAGATGACATGATACTATACACAGAAAATTCTAAAGACACTAACAGAAAACTACAAGAGCTCATTGATGAATTTGGTAAATTTGCAGGATAAAGAATTAATACACATATCTCTTACATTCCTATACCTTAAAAATGAAAGAGCAGAAAAAGAAATTAAGGTAACAATTCCATTTACCATTGTATCAAAAATAATAAAATACCTAGGAATAAACCTACCTAAGGAAGCAAAAGACAAGTACTCAAAAAAATATAAGATGTTGATGAAAGAAATAAAAAAATGACACAAACAGATGGAGGGATATACCATGTTCTTAGATTGGAAGAATCACTATTGTCAAAATGACTATATTACCCAAAACAATCTAGAGATTCAATGCAATACCTATCAAATCACAAATGGCATTTTTCTCAAAACCAGAACAAATTTTTTTACAATATGTATTGAAACAAAAAAGATACTGAGTAGCCAAAGCAATATTCAGAATGAAAAACTCAAGTTGGAGGAATCAGGCTCCCTGACTTCAGACTATACTACAAAGCTACAGTACAAAACTGTGTAGTACTGATACAAAAACAGATATATAGATCAATGGAGCAGGATAGAAAGCCCAGAAATAAACCCATGCACCTATGGCCAATTAATCTATAGCAAAGGAAGAAAGAGTATACAATGGAGAAAAGAGTCTCTTCAATAAGTGGTGCTGGGCAAACTGGACAGCTACATGTAGAAGAATGAAATTAGAACATCTCTAACACGATATACAAAAATAAACTCAAAATGGATCAAATACATAAAAGTAAGGCCAGATACTATAAAATTCTTAGAGTAAAACATAGGCAGAACACTCTTTGACATAAATTGCAGCAATATGTATTTGGATCCGTCTCCTAGAGTATGAAAATAAAAACAAAAATAAACAAGTGGGACCTAATTAAACTTAAAAGTGTTTGCACAGCAAAGGAAACCATAAAAAAAATGAAAAGACAGCCCATGGAATAGGAGAAAATATTTGCAAATGAAGAGACTGAAAAGGAATTAATCTCCAACATTTACAAACAGTTCATGCAGCTCAATATAAAAAAGAAACCAAATAACCCAATCAAAACATGGGCAGATGACCTAAATAGACATTTCTGCAAAGAAGACATACAGATGGCCAACAGGCACATGAAAAAATGCTCAACATTGCTAATTATTAGAGAAATGCTGATCAAAACTACAGTGAGGTATCACCTCACACTGGTCAGAATGGCATGGACTTGAGGATATGGGGAGGGGGAAGGGTAAGCTGTGACAAAGTGAGAGAGTGACATGGACATATATACACTACCAAACATAAAATAGATAGCTAGTGGGAAGTAGCTGCATAGCACAGGGAGATAAGCTAGGTGGTTTGTGACCACCTAGAGGGGTGGGATAGGGAGGGTGGGAGGGAGGGAGATGCAAGAAGGAAGAGATATGGGAACATATGTATATGTATAACTGGTTCACTTTGTTATAAAGCAGAGACTAACACACCATTGTAAAGCAATTATACTCCAATAAAGATGTTAAAAGAAAAAAGTCTAAAAACAATAAATGTTGGAGATGGTGTGGAGGAAAGGAAACCCTCCTACACTGTTGGAGGGAATGTAAATTGGTAAAACCACTATGGAGATAAGTATGGAGATTCCTTAAAAAACTAAAAATAGAACTCCTTATGATCCAGGAATCCCACTCCCGGCTGTATATCCAGAGAAAACTAATTTGAAAAAATACAGGCACTCCAATGTTCATTGCAGCACTATTTACAATAGCCAAGATATGGAAGCAACTCAAATCTCTATCAACAGAAGAATGGATAAAGAAGTTGTCGTACATATATACAATGGAATATTACTCAGCCATAAAAAAGAATGAAATAATGCCATTTGTAGCAACATGAATGGACTTAGAGATTATCAAGAGAAGAACAAATATCATATGAGATGACTTATATGTAGAATCTAAAAAAAATGATACAAATAAACTTATTTACAAAACAGTTACCAAAGGGGATGGAAAGAGAGATAAATTAGGTATTTGGGTTTAACATATACACACTACTATATATAAAATAAGTAAACGACAAGGACCTACTGTATAGCACAGGGAACTATACTCAATAACTTGTAATAACCCATAATGGAGAAGAATCTCAAAAAGAATATATATATATATATATATATATATATATGTGTGTGTGTGTGTATTTATACACACGTATATATGTGTGTGTGTGTGTGTATAACTGAATCACTTTTCTGTACACTTGAAACTAACACAACATTGTAAATTTAACTATAATTAAATTAAAAATAAATAAATATTCCAATTAAAATGCAAAGATTATCAGACAATAAAAATAAATAGGCCAAGTAATAGACAAAAAAGAAGCAAACAATATTTGATCCTCTGTAGATTACATCTAAAATAAAATGACACAGAAAGATAAAATTCAAAATATCAAGGAGATATGATATACCATGCAAATAGTAACTGAAACTTGTGTATATAAATTCATTGACTAAATAGACTTTAAGGTAAGATTTATTACTAGAGAAAAAGATGAGCATTTAATAATAATAAAAGTGACTAATTCAGGGGAAAGATATAACTAACATAAATTTGTATGCTACCAAAATATAAAATAAAAGCAGAAATAAAGGGATAAATAGAAAAGCCTAAGTCAGAACCAGAGACTGAAAAACAACTGTCTTAGTATGGTACTGGCACAAAAACAGAAAGATAGATCAATGGAACAGGATAAAAAGTCCAGAGATAAACCCACACACATATGGACACCTTATCTTTGATAAAGGTGGCAGGAATGTACAGTGGAAAAAGGACAGCCTCTTCAATAAGTGGTGCTGGGAAAACTGGACAGATACTTGTAAAAGTATGAGATTAGATCACTCCCTAACACCACACACAAAAATAAGCTCAAAATGTATTAAAGAGCTAAATGTAAGGCCAGAAACTATCAAACTCTTAGAGGAAAACATAGGCAGAACACTCTATGACATAAATCACAGCAAGATCTTTTTTGACCCACCTCCTAGAGTAATGGAAATAAAAACAAAAATAAACAAATGGGACCTAATGAAACTTCAAAGCTTTTGCACAGCAAAGGAAACCATAAACAAGACCAAAAGACAACCCTCAGAATGGGAGAAAATATTTGCAAATGAAGCAACTGACAAAGGATTAATCTCCAAAATTTACCAGCAGCTCATGCAGCTCAATAACAAAAAAACAAACAACCCAATCCAAAAATGGGCAGAAGACCTACGTAGATGTTTCTCCAAAGAAGATATACAGACTGCCAACAAACACCTGAAAGAATGCTCAATATCATTAATCATTAGAGAAATGCAAATCAAAACTACAATGATATAGCATCTCACACCAGTCAGAATGGCCATCATCAAAAAATCTAGAAACAATAAATGTTGGAAAGGATGTGGAGAAAAGGGAACACTCTTGCACTGCTGGTGGGAATGTGAATTGGTTCAGCCACTATGGAGAACAGTATGGAGGTTCCTTAAAAAACTACAAATAGAACTACCATATGACCCAGCAATCACACTTCTGGGCATATACCCTGAGAAAACCAAAATTCAAAACGAGTCATGTACCAAAATATTCATTGCAGCTCTATTTACAATAGCCCGGAGATGGAAACAACCTAAGTGCCCATCATCGGATGAATGGATAAAGAAGATGTGTCACATATATACAATGGAATATTACTCAGCCATAAAAAGGAATGAAATTGAGCTATTTGTAATGAGGTGGATAGACCTAGAGTCTGTCATACAGAGTGAAGTAAGTCAGAAAGAAAAAGACCAATACCATATGCTAACACATATATATGGAATTTAAGGGGAAAAAATGTCATGAAGAACCTAGGGGTAAGACAGGAATAAAGACACAGACCTACTGGAGAATGGACTTGAGGATATGGGGAGGGGGAAGGGTGAGCTGTGACAGGGCGAGAGAGAGTCATGGACATATACACACTAACAAACTTAAGGTAGATAGCTAGTGGGAAGCAGCCGCATGACACAGGGATATCGGCTTGGTGCTTTGTTACCACCTGGAGAGGTGGGATAAGGAGGGTGGGAGGGAGGGAGATGCAAGAGTGAAGAGATATGGGAACATATGTATATGTATAACTGATTCACTTTGTTATAAAGCAGAAACTAACACACCATTGTAAAGCAATTATACCCCAATAAAGATGTTAAAAAAAATAACTGTCTTTACAAACTGATAGACAAACTGACAATGAATCAGTAGATAGATAGAGAAATTGAAAAATACTGTTATCAAAATGATCTAGTTAGGTCACAAAAAATGTAGAACACATTTTTAATAACCATGCAAATTTTACAATAATGGATAATATGTTGGATCATAAATCAAATAAAATATAAAACAAATTAAAACATACAGAATATCTTCACTGATTGTAATGAATCAAAATAGAAACTAAAAACGAATGTTTGAAAATTAAAATCCTTAAATTTTCAAAAATTTTAAGAAAACATTTCTGAATACTCTAATGGTCAATAAAAAAGTAACATTAGAAAATATGTTAAATAATCACTAAAGAAAACAATATATCAAAATTTGTGGCATGCAGTTAATGAAGTACTTTCAGAGAAATTATTGCCTTCAAGACCTATTTGTAAAATTATAAGGTTTTTCATAAAGAAACGTTTTAAAAATATTGCAAATGAAGCACAAATAAGAGTAGAAGGAAGAAAAGTATACATGAGAACAAAAACTCTATTAAATCAAAAACAAGGTACAAGAGTCTTAAAAAGTTTATATCACTACACATACTTAAAATATCAATAGATAATAAGAGTGGAATATAAATACTTATTTGTCAATAAATATGAAATTTTAGGTAAAATTAAAAATTGCTCAGAGAAAACATAACTTTAAAAATCTGATACAAGAACAAATTAGAAAATCTGAATAATTTCAATTTTTAAAAAGTCAATCCATTTTTAAAAACAAGTTGGCCAAAAAAAAAGTTGGTCAATGTAAATTATCACATTAACATAATAATAATATAATCACCTTAATACATTCAAATTTTTAATCAACTTCAATACCTAATCGTTATTTTAAAAAACCTAAAATATCCCAAAACCTCTTAACAAACTAAAAATAGAAAAGAACATTCTTAATCTGATAAAAAATATTATCTACAAAATTATTGAGACTAGTTGAATGTTTATCCCAGAGATAAGGAACAAAATTAAAATGTCTGCTATCACCAATTCAGTTCAAAAGTATCCTAAAGACCTTACTCAGTGCAATAAAGAAAGAAAAAATGAACTCAGAAGTAGACAACATAACTGTATAGGTAGAACATACAGAAGAATTCAAAAATAAATGCCTGGAATTAATAGGTGCCATTAGATAAGATTTGGGGTAGCATATCAATATAAACACTTCACTTGTATTTTGATATAGTGGCAACAAACAAGTGGAAATGA
Source organism: Lagenorhynchus albirostris (assembly GCF_949774975.1). Lineage (NCBI taxonomy): Eukaryota > Metazoa > Chordata > Mammalia > Artiodactyla > Delphinidae > Lagenorhynchus > Lagenorhynchus albirostris. The sequence goes on along the minus strand of NC_083108.1, from coordinate 30,031,754 downwards.
AATTTAAAACACCATTCATAATAGCATCAAATACTTAGGATTAATCTAATAATAAGTGTGTATATCTCTACTCTGAAAATTACAAAAATTACCAAAAGAAATTAAAGAAGACCTAAATAAATGGAGAGGTAGAACATGTTCATGTATTGGAAGATTCAATACTGTAAATATTTCAATCTCTTCTAAATTGATCCAAAGATTTAACCCAATCTGAATCAAAACTCCAGCAGTCATTTATTTTGGCATGTGGAAACTGACAATCTAATTCTAAAACGGACAAAAACATCAAAGAAGAAACAGAACAAAGATGGAGAATTTATACTAGCAGGGCATATTATAAAGCTATATTATTAAAACAGCCTGGCAATTATGTAAAGGTAGCTAAATGAATCAATGGGACAGAAAAGAGATCCCAGAAACAGAGCTACACATACAGGATCACCTGATGAGAAAGGAACCACACCAGTGCAGGAGGAGGGGATGGGAGGAGAGAAATTATGGTCTTTTCAGGAAATAGTGCTGTATCAAGTACATATCTGTATGGAAAAAAGTTTCTAAACATTGATCTTTTCCTCTTACCAAAAACAATTTTAAGTAAATTGCAAAACTAAAGCTGAAAGTAAAGCAATATTGTGTCTAAATCACCATATAGTCTGTCATAATATTTAGATGAGCAAATATTTCTTAAATTTATGAGAAATCATCAAAATCAAGTAAAAAGATCAATGAATTGGGCTTCATTAAAAATTAGGAACCATCTATTCATTTGAGGATACTGTATAAGAGAGAGAAAGGAAAAGTATGGTGTGGGAGAAGGTATTTGTTATACTTACCTGACAAATAATTTGTATCCAGAATACATGAAGAATGCCCACAAATCAATAATAAAAACGCAGACAAAGCCTCAAATATGGCTGATCTGAATGGGTACCTCCCAAAACAAAATACTGAAATGTGATAGACTTTTGAACAGTGTTCAAATTCAGTAGTCATTTTAGAAATGCAAATGAAAATCACAATGAAATACAATATATAATCAACAGAATAGCAAAAATTAAAATACATATATAAGTACAGTGACAATATCCAGTATTAATGAGAATACGTAGAATTTGTAATTTTTATACACTGCTGACCAGAGTGTAAATTGGTAGAGCTATACGGAAAACTGCTTGGCAATATCCTCTGAAGCTGAGAATACCTTATGCTCCCCAAACTTCAATACTTGGTAAATGCCCAAAAAGAATGTTGCATATGTGCAAAAGACATACTAGGAAGATTAGTAGCAGCAGAATTCATAATAGCCTCAAACTAGAACCAACCCTAAAGTAATTGATGATAGAATGAATAAGTTGTGTTATAGTCATAGAACAGAATAAGGTAAACAATAGAAAAGAACAAATGATAGCTACACAAAAAAGCATGAATGAGTCTCAAAAATATACCACTGAGGTAAAGAAACCAGGTATAAAAAAAGTGCATTTCATGTAATTCCATTTATGAAATTTCAAATAAACCAAAACCACTCTGTGAAGATAGAAGTCAGAATATGACTACAGAATATGGGAGGGGACCAGAGCGCAGATAGCAGAAGCAAGAAGAACTACAAAATATAGTCACCTAATCTATGACAAAGGAGACAAGGATATACAATGGAGAAAAGAAAAAATGAACAGACCAAACACAAGTAATGAAATTGAAACTGTGATTAAAAATCTTCCAACAAACAAAAGTCCAGGACTAGATGGCTCAACAGGTGAATTCTATCAAACATTTAGAGAAGAGCTAACACCCATTCTTCTCAAACTCTTCCAAAATGTTGCAGTGGAAGGAACACTCCCAAGCTCATTCTATGTGACCACCATCACCCTGATACCAAAACCAGAAAGAGATACTACAAAAAAAAAGACAATTACAGACCAATATCACTGATGAATATAGATACAAAAATCTTCAACGAAATACTACCAAACAGAATCCAACAACACATTAAAAGGATCATACACCATGCTCAAGTGAGATTTAACCCAGGAATGCAAGGATTCTTCAATATGCACAAGTCAATCAATGTGATACACCATATTAACAAACTGAAGAATAAAAACTATATGAGGGCTTCCCTGGTGGTGCAGTGGTTGACAGTCTGCTTGTGGATGCAGGGGACACGGGTTCGTGCCCCGGTATGGGAAGATCCCACATGTTGCGGAGCAGCTGGGCCCATGAGCCATGGCCACTGAACCAGTGCATCCGGACCCTGTGCTCCGCAACAGGAGAGGCCACAGCAGTGAGAGGCCCATGTACCGCAAAATAAATAAATAAAAATTAAAAAAATAAAAAAAAATTATATTCTTAATAGATGCAGAGAAAGATTTTGACAAAATT
>NC_083108.1:29858885-30029172 GCF_949774975.1 Lagenorhynchus albirostris | reverse complement strand
GATAGCTCGGCAGAGCCTTCCGAGAAACATGCTGCGTCATTCAGCTTGAACGTGGGACGCGGAGGGGAGAGTACGCTTTCTCCCCGTTTGGAGGCGCCTTGCGCTTGGCTTCAAAGCGGCCTTGAACAGCACTAGCGGCCCGACGTCTCTGCACGGCAGGATTGTCGTTGTGGGCCGGGGCTGCGTGTTCTCTCAACGCGAAAACCGTGCTGGCAATCCCTTTCTAGGAACTCCTCCCACGGCACCCCAGGTCCAGCTCCGGCCGAACGGAAGGTGACCTCAGGCCTCAAGGTAAGTTCCAGTGTTTCACGTCGGGGGAGTTGGGTGTGCAGCGGTTTCCATGAGGCCATACTCCACCACGGAGTGCCTTAACTCTGCGACGCTCCTGGGGGCACACAGGATAGGAGCTCGTTCGCCAGTTTCGCAGGATGACTTCTCTCCGTGCCGGAACGGCGGCTCCTGGCTTCTGAGGAACCTTAGCCGAAACAGGCCCCTGGAGAAAGCTCTTCACGTTCATAGCAAGGGCAACGTACTGCTCTCTGGCTTGCCTGGGTTGAGTGCCCCAGTCGTCAAAGAGCCTCGCGAAGGCAGTGCTGCGCAGACTCCCTTTGCCAGTCGCACGGCCTCCTTGACTGAAAGAGAACTGCAGTGCCCAAAGGCACCGTGCTGGCGACTGGCTCCAGGAGGAGACTCGGGACAGCACTCTCACAGAAGCGAAAGCTAGGCTGTGGGCCCAGCCTGAGGACCAGCACGTTGTCCACACTTAACACAGCTAAGGCATGAGCCAGACGACAGCCTTGGTCACTGAGGCCTATCTAAGGTACTGCCATACTTACCCACTAGATCCCACGCAGAGGTCCCTGTGCCCAAAAGGGCCTCCACGGAAGGGCCCTGTTCCTCCCGTGTGTTTCCTTGAGGTAATCAGAAACCACCGAGGATGACTACGTGAGCTCCGCTTTGAACCTGGGCGACCCTGGGCAAACCTTACTCCCCTCCGTGGTAGACGGGACAGTCGCGGGTCCTCAGCTGCCTGAAGCACACTCCTCGCGCCCACCTCCTCTTTGCTGCCGGAAGGCCTCACATAAGAGGCCTGAGTTTACTGGTGACGGAAGCCGTCTGGGCGTACTCGTGTGAGGCCTGCTGCTCTCGGTTCCTTGCTGGGAGCTTCAGCAGGAGCGCTCTGGAGCTCGCCGGCAGAAGAATTGTGAGCCCCCCCGGCCTCCAGTAAAAGTCCAGATTTCCCCCGTCAGTAACACCTCGGAGTGCCATAGGAGCGAAGAAGCATGCGTTCACGGAATGCCTCAACAGTGCTAGGGATTCATTTCACCAGACACTGTGCACTCACGTTCGTTGTAACAGCTGTCAGAGGGCGCTGTATGCCTTCCAACTCCTCTGCTGCGTTTGAGCCACAGGAAGTAAATGCATTCGTTTGATTAAGCTCCGTGAACGTGCAACGACGATGGCCAAGCGCCGCCCTGTTCGCTCGAAAGCTCTCGTTTGTACGGCCTGCCAACGGCCTCAGGGCACGCACTTCTAAACAGCCTTACATTCCATGCTGGTGTGCCCCCAACTGGGAATTTGGGCTCTTCTGTGAGACACCAATGTGCGTCCCAAATGAAACCGGGGGGCTCCCCCGGGACGTCTGCGTACGGCAGTCGGTTGCCAGCTGTTTACTTCCAGCCGGAGAAAGAAAAAGAGGACAGCTTTCCCGGGGACAATTCTGGACCCTTGGGACCATCCAGAATCACCAAAGCCTCAACGTTGCACGGCCTGGGGAACGCCCTTCCCCACGTCCAGCAATCCCCGCGTCAAAACCTTTCTCAGCAGAGGCAGGCACTCTCTCCCTGGTACTAGATAGCTCGGCAGAGCCTTCCGAGAAACATGCTGCGTCATTCAGCTTGAACGTGGGACGCGGAGGGGAGAGTACGCTTTCTCCCCGTTTGGAGGCGCCTTGCGCTTGGCTTCAAAGCGGCCTTGAACAGCACTAGCGGCCCGACGTCTCTGCACGGCAGGATTGTCGTTGTGGGCCGGGGCTGCGTGTTCTCTCAACGCGAAAACCGTGCTGGCAATCCCTTTCTAGGAACTCCTCCCACGGCACCCCAGGTCCAGCTCCGGCCGAACGGAAGGTGACCTCAGGCCTCAAGGTAAGTTCCAGTGTTTCACGTCGGGGGAGTTGGGTGTGCAGCGGTTTCCATGAGGCCATACTCCACCACGGAGTGCCTTAACTCTGCGACGCTCCTGGGGGCACACAGGATAGGAGCTCGTTCGCCAGTTTCGCAGGATGACTTCTCTCCGTGCCGGAACGGCGGCTCCTGGCTTCTGAGGAACCCTAGCCGAAACAGGCCCCTGGAGAAAGCTCTTCACGTTCATAGCAAGGGCAACGTACTGCTCTCTGGCTTGCCTGGGTTGAGTGCCCCAGTCGTCAAAGAGCCTCGCGAAGGCAGTGCTGCGCAGACTCCCTTTGCCAGTCGCACGGCCTCCTTGACTGAAAGAGAACTGCAGTGCCCAAAGGCACCGTGCTGGCGACTGGCTCCAGGAGGAGACTCGGGACAGCACTCTCACAGAAGCGAAAGCTAGGCTGTGGGCCCAGCCTGAGGACCAGCACGTTTTCCACACTTAACACAGCTAAGGCATGAGCCAGACGACAGCCTTGGTCACTGAGGCCTATCTAAGGTACTGCCATACTTACCCACTAGATCCCACGCAGAGGTCCCTGTGCCCAAAAGGGCCTCCACGGAAGGGCCCTGTTCCTCCCGTGTGTTTCCTTGAGGTAATCAGAAACCACCGAGGATGACTACGTGAGCTCCGCTTTGAACCTGGGCGACCCTGGGCAAACCTTACTCCCCTCCGTGGTAGACGGGACAGTCGCGGGTCCTCAGCTGCCTGAAGCACACTCCTCGCGCCCACCTCCTCTTTGCTGCCGGAAGGCCTCACATAAGAGGCCTGAGTTTACTGGTGACGGAAGCCGTCTGGGCGTACTCGTGTGAGGCCTGCTGCTCTCGGTTCCTTGCTGGGAGCTTCAGCAGGAGCGCTCTGGAGCTCGCCGGCAGAAGAATTGTGAGCCCCCCCGGCCTCCAGTAAAAGTCCAGATTTCCCCCGTCAGTAACACCTCGGAGTGCCATAGGAGCGAAGAAGCATGCGTTCACGGAATGCCTCAACAGTGCTAGGGATTCATTTCACCAGACACTGTGCACTCACGTTCGTTGTAACAGCTGTCAGAGGGCGCTGTATGCCTTCCAACTCCTCTGCTGCGTTTGAGCCACAGGAAGTAAATGCATTCGTTTGATTAAGCTCCGTGAACGTGCAACGACGATGGCCAAGCGCCGCCCTGTTCGCTCGAAAGCTCTCGTTTGTACGGCCTGCCAACGGCCTCAGGGCACGCACTTCTAAACAGCCTTACATTCCATGCTGGTGTGCCCCCAACTGGGAATTTGGGCTCTTCTGTGAGACACCAATGTGCGTCCCAAATGAAACCGGGGGGCTCCCCCGGGACGTCTGCGTACGGCAGTCGGTTGCCAGCTGTTTACTTCCAGCCGGAGAAAGAAAAAGAGGACAGCTTTCCCGGGGACAATTCTGGACCCTTGGGACCATCCAGAATCACCAAAGCCTCAACGTTGCACGGCCTGGGGAACGCCCTTCCCCACGTCCAGCAATCCCCGCGTCAAAACCTTTCTCAGCAGAGGCAGGCACTCTCTCCCTGGTACTAGATAGCTCGGCAGAGCCTTCCGAGAAACATGCTGCGTCATTCAGCTTGAACGTGGGACGCGGAGGGGAGAGTACGCTTTCTCCCCGTTTGGAGGCGCCTTGCGCTTGGCTTCAAAGCGGCCTTGAACAGCACTAGCGGCCCGACGTCTCTGCACGGCAGGATTGTCGTTGTGGGCCGGGGCTGCGTGTTCTCTCAACGCGAAAACCGTGCTGGCAATCCCTTTCTAGGAACTCCTCCCACGGCACCCCAGGTCCAGCTCCGGCCGAACGGAAGGTGACCTCAGGCCTCAAGGTAAGTTCCAGTGTTTCACGTCGGGGGAGTTGGGTGTGCAGCGGTTTCCATGAGGCCATACTCCACCACGGAGTGCCTTAACTCTGCGACGCTCCTGGGGGCACACAGGATAGGAGCTCGTTCGCCAGTTTCGCAGGATGACTTCTCTCCGTGCCGGAACGGCGGCTCCTGGCTTCTGAGGAACCTTAGCCGAAACAGGCCCCTGGAGAAAGCTCTTCACGTTCATAGCAAGGGCAACGTACTGCTCTCTGGCTTGCCTGGGTTGAGTGCCCCAGTCGTCAAAGAGCCTCGCGAAGGCAGTGCTGCGCAGACTCCCTTTGCCAGTCGCACGGCCTCCTTGACTGAAAGAGAACTGCAGTGCCCAAAGGCACCGTGCTGGCGACTGGCTCCAGGAGGAGACTCGGGACAGCACTCTCACAGAAGCGAAAGCTAGGCTGTGGGCCCAGCCTGAGGACCAGCACGTTTTCCACACTTAACACAGCTAAGGCATGAGCCAGACGACAGCCTTGGTCACTGAGGCCTATCTAAGGTACTGCCATACTTACCCACTAGATCCCACGCAGAGGTCCCTGTGCCCAAAAGGGCCTCCACGGAAGGGCCCTGTTCCTCCCGTGTGTTTCCTTGAGGTAATCAGAAACCACCGAGGATGACTACGTGAGCTCCGCTTTGAACCTGGGCGACCCTGGGCAAACCTTACTCCCCTCCGTGGTAGACGGGACAGTCGCGGGTCCTCAGCTGCCTGAAGCACACTCCTCGCGCCCACCTCCTCTTTGCTGCCGGAAGGCCTCACATAAGAGGCCTGAGTTTACTGGTGACGGAAGCCGTCTGGGCGTACTCGTGTGAGGCCTGCTGCTCTCGGTTCCTTGCTGGGAGCTTCAGCAGGAGCGCTCTGGAGCTCGCCGGCAGAAGAATTGTGAGCCCCCCCGGCCTCCAGTAAAAGTCCAGATTTCCCCCGTCAGTAACACCTCGGAGTGCCATAGGAGCGAAGAAGCATGCGTTCACGGAATGCCTCAACAGTGCTAGGGATTCATTTCACCAGACACTGTGCACTCACGTTCGTTGTAACAGCTGTCAGAGGGCGCTGTATGCCTTCCAACTCCTCTGCTGCGTTTGAGCCACAGGAAGTAAATGCATTCGTTTGATTAAGCTCCGTGAACGTGCAACGACGATGGCCAAGCGCCGCCCTGTTCGCTCGAAAGCTCTCGTTTGTACGGCCTGCCAACGGCCTCAGGGCACGCACTTCTAAACAGCCTTACATTCCATGCTGGTGTGCCCCCAACTGGGAATTTGGGCTCTTCTGTGAGACACCAATGTGCGTCCCAAATGAAACCGGGGGGCTCCCCCGGGACGTCTGCGTACGGCAGTCGGTTGCCAGCTGTTTACTTCCAGCCGGAGAAAGAAAAAGAGGACAGCTTTCCCGGGGACAATTCTGGACCCTTGGGACCATCCAGAATCACCAAAGCCTCAACGTTGCACGGCCTGGGGAACGCCCTTCCCCACGTCCAGCAATCCCCGCGTCAAAACCTTTCTCAGCAGAGGCAGGCACTCTCTCCCTGGTACTAGATAGCTCGGCAGAGCCTTCCGAGAAACATGCTGCGTCATTCAGCTTGAACGTGGGACGCGGAGGGGAGAGTACGCTTTCTCCCCGTTTGGAGGCGCCTTGCGCTTGGCTTCAAAGCGGCCTTGAACAGCACTAGCGGCCCGACGTCTCTGCACGGCAGGATTGTCGTTGTGGGCCGGGGCTGCGTGTTCTCTCAACGCGAAAACCGTGCTGGCAATCCCTTTCTAGGAACTCCTCCCACGGCACCCCAGGTCCAGCTCCGGCCGAACGGAAGGTGACCTCAGGCCTCAAGGTAAGTTCCAGTGTTTCACGTCGGGGGAGTTGGGTGTGCAGCGGTTTCCATGAGGCCATACTCCACCACGGAGTGCCTTAACTCTGCGACGCTCCTGGGGGCACACAGGATAGGAGCTCGTTCGCCAGTTTCGCAGGATGACTTCTCTCCGTGCCGGAACGGCGGCTCCTGGCTTCTGAGGAACCCTAGCCGAAACAGGCCCCTGGAGAAAGCTCTTCACGTTCATAGCAAGGGCAACGTACTGCTCTCTGGCTTGCCTGGGTTGAGTGCCCCAGTCGTCAAAGAGCCTCGCGAAGGCAGTGCTGCGCAGACTCCCTTTGCCAGTCGCACGGCCTCCTTGACTGAAAGAGAACTGCAGTGCCCAAAGGCACCGTGCTGGCGACTGGCTCCAGGAGGAGACTCGGGACAGCACTCTCACAGAAGCGAAAGCTAGGCTGTGGGCCCAGCCTGAGGACCAGCACGTTGTCCACACTTAACACAGCTAAGGCATGAGCCAGACGACAGCCTTGGTCACTGAGGCCTATCTAAGGTACTGCCATACTTACCCACTAGATCCCACGCAGAGGTCCCTGTGCCCAAAAGGGCCTCCACGGAAGGGCCCTGTTCCTCCCGTGTGTTTCCTTGAGGTAATCAGAAACCACCGAGGATGACTACGTGAGCTCCGCTTTGAACCTGGGCGACCCTGGGCAAACCTTACTCCCCTCCGTGGTAGACGGGACAGTCGCGGGTCCTCAGCTGCCTGAAGCACACTCCTCGCGCCCACCTCCTCTTTGCTGCCGGAAGGCCTCACATAAGAGGCCTGAGTTTACTGGTGACGGAAGCCGTCTGGGCGTACTCGTGTGAGGCCTGCTGCTCTCGGTTCCTTGCTGGGAGCTTCAGCAGGAGCGCTCTGGAGCTCGCCGGCAGAAGAATTGTGAGCCCCCCCGGCCTCCAGTAAAAGTCCAGATTTCCCCCGTCAGTAACACCTCGGAGTGCCATAGGAGCGAAGAAGCATGCGTTCACGGAATGCCTCAACAGTGCTAGGGATTCATTTCACCAGACACTGTGCACTCACGTTCGTTGTAACAGCTGTCAGAGGGCGCTGTATGCCTTCCAACTCCTCTGCTGCGTTTGAGCCACAGGAAGTAAATGCATTCGTTTGATTAAGCTCCGTGAACGTGCAACGACGATGGCCAAGCGCCGCCCTGTTCGCTCGAAAGCTCTCGTTTGTACGGCCTGCCAACGGCCTCAGGGCACGCACTTCTAAACAGCCTTACATTCCATGCTGGTGTGCCCCCAACTGGGAATTTGGGCTCTTCTGTGAGACACCAATGTGCGTCCCAAATGAAACCGGGGGGCTCCCCCGGGACGTCTGCGTACGGCAGTCGGTTGCCAGCTGTTTACTTCCAGCCGGAGAAAGAAAAAGAGGACAGCTTTCCCGGGGACAATTCTGGACCCTTGGGACCATCCAGAATCACCAAAGCCTCAACGTTGCACGGCCTGGGGAACGCCCTTCCCCACGTCCAGCAATCCCCGCGTCAAAACCTTTCTCAGCAGAGGCAGGCACTCTCTCCCTGGTACTAGATAGCTCGGCAGAGCCTTCCGAGAAACATGCTGCGTCATTCAGCTTGAACGTGGGACGCGGAGGGGAGAGTACGCTTTCTCCCCGTTTGGAGGCGCCTTGCGCTTGGCTTCAAAGCGGCCTTGAACAGCACTAGCGGCCCGACGTCTCTGCACGGCAGGATTGTCGTTGTGGGCCGGGGCTGCGTGTTCTCTCAACGCGAAAACCGTGCTGGCAATCCCTTTCTAGGAACTCCTCCCACGGCACCCCAGGTCCAGCTCCGGCCGAACGGAAGGTGACCTCAGGCCTCAAGGTAAGTTCCAGTGTTTCACGTCGGGGGAGTTGGGTGTGCAGCGGTTTCCATGAGGCCATACTCCACCACGGAGTGCCTTAACTCTGCGACGCTCCTGGGGGCACACAGGATAGGAGCTCGTTCGCCAGTTTCGCAGGATGACTTCTCTCCGTGCCGGAACGGCGGCTCCTGGCTTCTGAGGAACCTTAGCCGAAACAGGCCCCTGGAGAAAGCTCTTCACGTTCATAGCAAGGGCAACGTACTGCTCTCTGGCTTGCCTGGGTTGAGTGCCCCAGTCGTCAAAGAGCCTCGCGAAGGCAGTGCTGCGCAGACTCCCTTTGCCAGTCGCACGGCCTCCTTGACTGAAAGAGAACTGCAGTGCCCAAAGGCACCGTGCTGGCGACTGGCTCCAGGAGGAGACTCGGGACAGCACTCTCACAGAAGCGAAAGCTAGGCTGTGGGCCCAGCCTGAGGACCAGCACGTTTTCCACACTTAACACAGCTAAGGCATGAGCCAGACGACAGCCTTGGTCACTGAGGCCTATCTAAGGTACTGCCATACTTACCCACTAGATCCCACGCAGAGGTCCCTGTGCCCAAAAGGGCCTCCACGGAAGGGCCCTGTTCCTCCCGTGTGTTTCCTTGAGGTAATCAGAAACCACCGAGGATGACTACGTGAGCTCCGCTTTGAACCTGGGCGACCCTGGGCAAACCTTACTCCCCTCCGTGGTAGACGGGACAGTCGCGGGTCCTCAGCTGCCTGAAGCACACTCCTCGCGCCCACCTCCTCTTTGCTGCCGGAAGGCCTCACATAAGAGGCCTGAGTTTACTGGTGACGGAAGCCGTCTGGGCGTACTCGTGTGAGGCCTGCTGCTCTCGGTTCCTTGCTGGGAGCTTCAGCAGGAGCGCTCTGGAGCTCGCCGGCAGAAGAATTGTGAGCCCCCCCGGCCTCCAGTAAAAGTCCAGATTTCCCCCGTCAGTAACACCTCGGAGTGCCATAGGAGCGAAGAAGCATGCGTTCACGGAATGCCTCAACAGTGCTAGGGATTCATTTCACCAGACACTGTGCACTCACGTTCGTTGTAACAGCTGTCAGAGGGCGCTGTATGCCTTCCAACTCCTCTGCTGCGTTTGAGCCACAGGAAGTAAATGCATTCGTTTGATTAAGCTCCGTGAACGTGCAACGACGATGGCCAAGCGCCGCCCTGTTCGCTCGAAAGCTCTCGTTTGTACGGCCTGCCAACGGCCTCAGGGCACGCACTTCTAAACAGCCTTACATTCCATGCTGGTGTGCCCCCAACTGGGAATTTGGGCTCTTCTGTGAGACACCAATGTGCGTCCCAAATGAAACCGGGGGGCTCCCCCGGGACGTCTGCGTACGGCAGTCGGTTGCCAGCTGTTTACTTCCAGCCGGAGAAAGAAAAAGAGGACAGCTTTCCCGGGGACAATTCTGGACCCTTGGGACCATCCAGAATCACCAAAGCCTCAACGTTGCACGGCCTGGGGAACGCCCTTCCCCACGTCCAGCAATCCCCGCGTCAAAACCTTTCTCAGCAGAGGCAGGCACTCTCTCCCTGGTACTAGATAGCTCGGCAGAGCCTTCCGAGAAACATGCTGCGTCATTCAGCTTGAACGTGGGACGCGGAGGGGAGAGTACGCTTTCTCCCCGTTTGGAGGCGCCTTGCGCTTGGCTTCAAAGCGGCCTTGAACAGCACTAGCGGCCCGACGTCTCTGCACGGCAGGATTGTCGTTGTGGGCCGGGGCTGCGTGTTCTCTCAACGCGAAAACCGTGCTGGCAATCCCTTTCTAGGAACTCCTCCCACGGCACCCCAGGTCCAGCTCCGGCCGAACGGAAGGTGACCTCAGGCCTCAAGGTAAGTTCCAGTGTTTCACGTCGGGGGAGTTGGGTGTGCAGCGGTTTCCATGAGGCCATACTCCACCACGGAGTGCCTTAACTCTGCGACGCTCCTGGGGGCACACAGGATAGGAGCTCGTTCGTCAGTTTCGCAGGATGACTTCTCTCCGTGCCGGAACGGCGGCTCCTGGCTTCTGAGGAACCTTAGCCGAAACAGGCCCCTGGAGAAAGCTCTTCACGTTCATAGCAAGGGCAACGTACTGCTCTCTGGCTTGCCTGGGTTGAGTGCCCCAGTCGTCAAAGAGCCTCGCGAAGGCAGTGCTGCGCAGACTCCCTTTGCCAGTCGCACGGCCTCCTTGACTGAAAGAGAACTGCAGTGCCCAAAGGCACCGTGCTGGCGACTGGCTCCAGGAGGAGACTCGGGACAGCACTCTCACAGAAGCGAAAGCTAGGCTGTGGGCCCAGCCTGAGGACCAGCACGTTGTCCACACTTAACACAGCTAAGGCATGAGCCAGACGACAGCCTTGGTCACTGAGGCCTATCTAAGGTACTGCCATACTTACCCACTAGATCCCACGCAGAGGTCCCTGTGCCCAAAAGGGCCTCCACGGAAGGGCCCTGTTCCTCCCGTGTGTTTCCTTGAGGTAATCAGAAACCACCGAGGATGACTACGTGAGCTCCGCTTTGAACCTGGGCGACCCTGGGCAAACCTTACTCCCCTCCGTGGTAGACGGGACAGTCGCGGGTCCTCAGCTGCCTGAAGCACACTCCTCGCGCCCACCTCCTCTTTGCTGCCGGAAGGCCTCACATAAGAGGCCTGAGTTTACTGGTGACGGAAGCCGTCTGGGCGTACTCGTGTGAGGCCTGCTGCTCTCGGTTCCTTGCTGGGAGCTTCAGCAGGAGCGCTCTGGAGCTCGCCGGCAGAAGAATTGTGAGCCCCCCCGGCCTCCAGTAAAAGTCCAGATTTCCCCCGTCAGTAACACCTCGGAGTGCCATAGGAGCGAAGAAGCATGCGTTCACGGAATGCCTCAACAGTGCTAGGGATTCATTTCACCAGACACTGTGCACTCACGTTCGTTGTAACAGCTGTCAGAGGGCGCTGTATGCCTTCCAACTCCTCTGCTGCGTTTGAGCCACAGGAAGTAAATGCATTCGTTTGATTAAGCTCCGTGAACGTGCAACGACGATGGCCAAGCGCCGCCCTGTTCGCTCGAAAGCTCTCGTTTGTACGGCCTGCCAACGGCCTCAGGGCACGCACTTCTAAACAGCCTTACATTCCATGCTGGTGTGCCCCCAACTGGGAATTTGGGCTCTTCTGTGAGACACCAATGTGCGTCCCAAATGAAACCGGGGGGCTCCCCCGGGACGTCTGCGTACGGCAGTCGGTTGCCAGCTGTTTACTTCCAGCCGGAGAAAGAAAAAGAGGACAGCTTTCCCGGGGACAATTCTGGACCCTTGGGACCATCCAGAATCACCAAAGCCTCAACGTTGCACGGCCTGGGGAACGCCCTTCCCCACGTCCAGCAATCCCCGCGTCAAAACCTTTCTCAGCAGAGGCAGGCACTCTCTCCCTGGTACTAGATAGCTCGGCAGAGCCTTCCGAGAAACATGCTGCGTCATTCAGCTTGAACGTGGGACGCGGAGGGGAGAGTACGCTTTCTCCCCGTTTGGAGGCGCCTTGCGCTTGGCTTCAAAGCGGCCTTGAACAGCACTAGCGGCCCGACGTCTCTGCACGGCAGGATTGTCGTTGTGGGCCGGGGCTGCGTGTTCTCTCAACGCGAAAACCGTGCTGGCAATCCCTTTCTAGGAACTCCTCCCACGGCACCCCAGGTCCAGCTCCGGCCGAACGGAAGGTGACCTCAGGCCTCAAGGTAAGTTCCAGTGTTTCACGTCGGGGGAGTTGGGTGTGCAGCGGTTTCCATGAGGCCATACTCCACCACGGAGTGCCTTAACTCTGCGACGCTCCTGGGGGCACACAGGATAGGAGCTCGTTCGCCAGTTTCGCAGGATGACTTCTCTCCGTGCCGGAACGGCGGCTCCTGGCTTCTGAGGAACCTTAGCCGAAACAGGCCCCTGGAGAAAGCTCTTCACGTTCATAGCAAGGGCAACGTACTGCTCTCTGGCTTGCCTGGGTTGAGTGCCCCAGTCGTCAAAGAGCCTCGCGAAGGCAGTGCTGCGCAGACTCCCTTTGCCAGTCGCACGGCCTCCTTGACTGAAAGAGAACTGCAGTGCCCAAAGGCACCGTGCTGGCGACTGGCTCCAGGAGGAGACTCGGGACAGCACTCTCACAGAAGCGAAAGCTAGGCTGTGGGCCCAGCCTGAGGACCAGCACGTTGTCCACACTTAACACAGCTAAGGCATGAGCCAGACGACAGCCTTGGTCACTGAGGCCTATCTAAGGTACTGCCATACTTACCCACTAGATCCCACGCAGAGGTCCCTGTGCCCAAAAGGGCCTCCACGGAAGGGCCCTGTTCCTCCCGTGTGTTTCCTTGAGGTAATCAGAAACCACCGAGGATGACTACGTGAGCTCCGCTTTGAACCTGGGCGACCCTGGGCAAACCTTACTCCCCTCCGTGGTAGACGGGACAGTCGCGGGTCCTCAGCTGCCTGAAGCACACTCCTCGCGCCCACCTCCTCTTTGCTGCCGGAAGGCCTCACATAAGAGGCCTGAGTTTACTGGTGACGGAAGCCGTCTGGGCGTACTCGTGTGAGGCCTGCTGCTCTCGGTTCCTTGCTGGGAGCTTCAGCAGGAGCGCTCTGGAGCTCGCCGGCAGAAGAATTGTGAGCCCCCCCGGCCTCCAGTAAAAGTCCAGATTTCCCCCGTCAGTAACACCTCGGAGTGCCATAGGAGCGAAGAAGCATGCGTTCACGGAATGCCTCAACAGTGCTAGGGATTCATTTCACCAGACACTGTGCACTCACGTTCGTTGTAACAGCTGTCAGAGGGCGCTGTATGCCTTCCAACTCCTCTGCTGCGTTTGAGCCACAGGAAGTAAATGCATTCGTTTGATTAAGCTCCGTGAACGTGCAACGACGATGGCCAAGCGCCGCCCTGTTCGCTCGAAAGCTCTCGTTTGTACGGCCTGCCAACGGCCTCAGGGCACGCACTTCTAAACAGCCTTACATTCCATGCTGGTGTGCCCCCAACTGGGAATTTGGGCTCTTCTGTGAGACACCAATGTGCGTCCCAAATGAAACCGGGGGGCTCCCCCGGGACGTCTGCGTACGGCAGTCGGTTGCCAGCTGTTTACTTCCAGCCGGAGAAAGAAAAAGAGGACAGCTTTCCCGGGGACAATTCTGGACCCTTGGGACCATCCAGAATCACCAAAGCCTCAACGTTGCACGGCCTGGGGAACGCCCTTCCCCACGTCCAGCAATCCCCGCGTCAAAACCTTTCTCAGCAGAGGCAGGCACTCTCTCCCTGGTACTAGATAGCTCGGCAGAGCCTTCCGAGAAACATGCTGCGTCATTCAGCTTGAACGTGGGACGCGGAGGGGAGAGTACGCTTTCTCCCCGTTTGGAGGCGCCTTGCGCTTGGCTTCAAAGCGGCCTTGAACAGCACTAGCGGCCCGACGTCTCTGCACGGCAGGATTGTCGTTGTGGGCCGGGGCTGCGTGTTCTCTCAACGCGAAAACCGTGCTGGCAATCCCTTTCTAGGAACTCCTCCCACGGCACCCCAGGTCCAGCTCCGGCCGAACGGAAGGTGACCTCAGGCCTCAAGGTAAGTTCCAGTGTTTCACGTCGGGGGAGTTGGGTGTGCAGCGGTTTCCATGAGGCCATACTCCACCACGGAGTGCCTTAACTCTGCGACGCTCCTGGGGGCACACAGGATAGGAGCTCGTTCGCCAGTTTCGCAGGATGACTTCTCTCCGTGCCGGAACGGCGGCTCCTGGCTTCTGAGGAACCCTAGCCGAAACAGGCCCCTGGAGAAAGCTCTTCACGTTCATAGCAAGGGCAACGTACTGCTCTCTGGCTTGCCTGGGTTGAGTGCCCCAGTCGTCAAAGAGCCTCGCGAAGGCAGTGCTGCGCAGACTCCCTTTGCCAGTCGCACGGCCTCCTTGACTGAAAGAGAACTGCAGTGCCCAAAGGCACCGTGCTGGCGACTGGCTCCAGGAGGAGACTCGGGACAGCACTCTCACAGAAGCGAAAGCTAGGCTGTGGGCCCAGCCTGAGGACCAGCACGTTGTCCACACTTAACACAGCTAAGGCATGAGCCAGACGACAGCCTTGGTCACTGAGGCCTATCTAAGGTACTGCCATACTTACCCACTAGATCCCACGCAGAGGTCCCTGTGCCCAAAAGGGCCTCCACGGAAGGGCCCTGTTCCTCCCGTGTGTTTCCTTGAGGTAATCAGAAACCACCGAGGATGACTACGTGAGCTCCGCTTTGAACCTGGGCGACCCTGGGCAAACCTTACTCCCCTCCGTGGTAGACGGGACAGTCGCGGGTCCTCAGCTGCCTGAAGCACACTCCTCGCGCCCACCTCCTCTTTGCTGCCGGAAGGCCTCACATAAGAGGCCTGAGTTTACTGGTGACGGAAGCCGTCTGGGCGTACTCGTGTGAGGCCTGCTGCTCTCGGTTCCTTGCTGGGAGCTTCAGCAGGAGCGCTCTGGAGCTCGCCGGCAGAAGAATTGTGAGCCCCCCCGGCCTCCAGTAAAAGTCCAGATTTCCCCCGTCAGTAACACCTCGGAGTGCCATAGGAGCGAAGAAGCATGCGTTCACGGAATGCCTCAACAGTGCTAGGGATTCATTTCACCAGACACTGTGCACTCACGTTCGTTGTAACAGCTGTCAGAGGGCGCTGTATGCCTTCCAACTCCTCTGCTGCGTTTGAGCCACAGGAAGTAAATGCATTCGTTTGATTAAGCTCCGTGAACGTGCAACGACGATGGCCAAGCGCCGCCCTGTTCGCTCGAAAGCTCTCGTTTGTACGGCCTGCCAACGGCCTCAGGGCACGCACTTCTAAACAGCCTTACATTCCATGCTGGTGTGCCCCCAACTGGGAATTTGGGCTCTTCTGTGAGACACCAATGTGCGTCCCAAATGAAACCGGGGGGCTCCCCCGGGACGTCTGCGTACGGCAGTCGGTTGCCAGCTGTTTACTTCCAGCCGGAGAAAGAAAAAGAGGACAGCTTTCCCGGGGACAATTCTGGACCCTTGGGACCATCCAGAATCACCAAAGCCTCAACGTTGCACGGCCTGGGGAACGCCCTTCCCCACGTCCAGCAATCCCCGCGTCAAAACCTTTCTCAGCAGAGGCAGGCACTCTCTCCCTGGTACTAGATAGCTCGGCAGAGCCTTCCGAGAAACATGCTGCGTCATTCAGCTTGAACGTGGGACGCGGAGGGGAGAGTACGCTTTCTCCCCGTTTGGAGGCGCCTTGCGCTTGGCTTCAAAGCGGCCTTGAACAGCACTAGCGGCCCGACGTCTCTGCACGGCAGGATTGTCGTTGTGGGCCGGGGCTGCGTGTTCTCTCAACGCGAAAACCGTGCTGGCAATCCCTTTCTAGGAACTCCTCCCACGGCACCCCAGGTCCAGCTCCGGCCGAACGGAAGGTGACCTCAGGCCTCAAGGTAAGTTCCAGTGTTTCACGTCGGGGGAGTTGGGTGTGCAGCGGTTTCCATGAGGCCATACTCCACCACGGAGTGCCTTAACTCTGCGACGCTCCTGGGGGCACACAGGATAGGAGCTCGTTCGCCAGTTTCGCAGGATGACTTCTCTCCGTGCCGGAACGGCGGCTCCTGGCTTCTGAGGAACCTTAGCCGAAACAGGCCCCTGGAGAAAGCTCTTCACGTTCATAGCAAGGGCAACGTACTGCTCTCTGGCTTGCCTGGGTTGAGTGCCCCAGTCGTCAAAGAGCCTCGCGAAGGCAGTGCTGCGCAGACTCCCTTTGCCAGTCGCACGGCCTCCTTGACTGAAAGAGAACTGCAGTGCCCAAAGGCACCGTGCTGGCGACTGGCTCCAGGAGGAGACTCGGGACAGCACTCTCACAGAAGCGAAAGCTAGGCTGTGGGCCCAGCCTGAGGACCAGCACGTTGTCCACACTTAACACAGCTAAGGCATGAGCCAGACGACAGCCTTGGTCACTGAGGCCTATCTAAGGTACTGCCATACTTACCCACTAGATCCCACGCAGAGGTCCCTGTGCCCAAAAGGGCCTCCACGGAAGGGCCCTGTTCCTCCCGTGTGTTTCCTTGAGGTAATCAGAAACCACCGAGGATGACTACGTGAGCTCCGCTTTGAACCTGGGCGACCCTGGGCAAACCTTACTCCCCTCCGTGGTAGACGGGACAGTCGCGGGTCCTCAGCTGCCTGAAGCACACTCCTCGCGCCCACCTCCTCTTTGCTGCCGGAAGGCCTCACATAAGAGGCCTGAGTTTACTGGTGACGGAAGCCGTCTGGGCGTACTCGTGTGAGGCCTGCTGCTCTCGGTTCCTTGCTGGGAGCTTCAGCAGGAGCGCTCTGGAGCTCGCCGGCAGAAGAATTGTGAGCCCCCCCGGCCTCCAGTAAAAGTCCAGATTTCCCCCGTCAGTAACACCTCGGAGTGCCATAGGAGCGAAGAAGCATGCGTTCACGGAATGCCTCAACAGTGCTAGGGATTCATTTCACCAGACACTGTGCACTCACGTTCGTTGTAACAGCTGTCAGAGGGCGCTGTATGCCTTCCAACTCCTCTGCTGCGTTTGAGCCACAGGAAGTAAATGCATTCGTTTGATTAAGCTCCGTGAACGTGCAACGACGATGGCCAAGCGCCGCCCTGTTCGCTCGAAAGCTCTCGTTTGTACGGCCTGCCAACGGCCTCAGGGCACGCACTTCTAAACAGCCTTACATTCCATGCTGGTGTGCCCCCAACTGGGAATTTGGGCTCTTCTGTGAGACACCAATGTGCGTCCCAAATGAAACCGGGGGGCTCCCCCGGGACGTCTGCGTACGGCAGTCGGTTGCCAGCTGTTTACTTCCAGCCGGAGAAAGAAAAAGAGGACAGCTTTCCCGGGGACAATTCTGGACCCTTGGGACCATCCAGAATCACCAAAGCCTCAACGTTGCACGGCCTGGGGAACGCCCTTCCCCACGTCCAGCAATCCCCGCGTCAAAACCTTTCTCAGCAGAGGCAGGCACTCTCTCCCTGGTACTAGATAGCTCGGCAGAGCCTTCCGAGAAACATGCTGCGTCATTCAGCTTGAACGTGGGACGCGGAGGGGAGAGTACGCTTTCTCCCCGTTTGGAGGCGCCTTGCGCTTGGCTTCAAAGCGGCCTTGAACAGCACTAGCGGCCCGACGTCTCTGCACGGCAGGATTGTCGTTGTGGGCCGGGGCTGCGTGTTCTCTCAACGCGAAAACCGTGCTGGCAATCCCTTTCTAGGAACTCCTCCCACGGCACCCCAGGTCCAGCTCCGGCCGAACGGAAGGTGACCTCAGGCCTCAAGGTAAGTTCCAGTGTTTCACGTCGGGGGAGTTGGGTGTGCAGCGGTTTCCATGAGGCCATACTCCACCACGGAGTGCCTTAACTCTGCGACGCTCCTGGGGGCACACAGGATAGGAGCTCGTTCGCCAGTTTCGCAGGATGACTTCTCTCCGTGCCGGAACGGCGGCTCCTGGCTTCTGAGGAACCTTAGCCGAAACAGGCCCCTGGAGAAAGCTCTTCACGTTCATAGCAAGGGCAACGTACTGCTCTCTGGCTTGCCTGGGTTGAGTGCCCCAGTCGTCAAAGAGCCTCGCGAAGGCAGTGCTGCGCAGACTCCCTTTGCCAGTCGCACGGCCTCCTTGACTGAAAGAGAACTGCAGTGCCCAAAGGCACCGTGCTGGCGACTGGCTCCAGGAGGAGACTCGGGACAGCACTCTCACAGAAGCGAAAGCTAGGCTGTGGGCCCAGCCTGAGGACCAGCACGTTTTCCACACTTAACACAGCTAAGGCATGAGCCAGACGACAGCCTTGGTCACTGAGGCCTATCTAAGGTACTGCCATACTTACCCACTAGATCCCACGCAGAGGTCCCTGTGCCCAAAAGGGCCTCCACGGAAGGGCCCTGTTCCTCCCGTGTGTTTCCTTGAGGTAATCAGAAACCACCGAGGATGACTACGTGAGCTCCGCTTTGAACCTGGGCGACCCTGGGCAAACCTTACTCCCCTCCGTGGTAGACGGGACAGTCGCGGGTCCTCAGCTGCCTGAAGCACACTCCTCGCGCCCACCTCCTCTTTGCTGCCGGAAGGCCTCACATAAGAGGCCTGAGTTTACTGGTGACGGAAGCCGTCTGGGCGTACTCGTGTGAGGCCTGCTGCTCTCGGTTCCTTGCTGGGAGCTTCAGCAGGAGCGCTCTGGAGCTCGCCGGCAGAAGAATTGTGAGCCCCCCCGGCCTCCAGTAAAAGTCCAGATTTCCCCCGTCAGTAACACCTCGGAGTGCCATAGGAGCGAAGAAGCATGCGTTCACGGAATGCCTCAACAGTGCTAGGGATTCATTTCACCAGACACTGTGCACTCACGTTCGTTGTAACAGCTGTCAGAGGGCGCTGTATGCCTTCCAACTCCTCTGCTGCGTTTGAGCCACAGGAAGTAAATGCATTCGTTTGATTAAGCTCCGTGAACGTGCAACGACGATGGCCAAGCGCCGCCCTGTTCGCTCGAAAGCTCTCGTTTGTACGGCCTGCCAACGGCCTCAGGGCACGCACTTCTAAACAGCCTTACATTCCATGCTGGTGTGCCCCCAACTGGGAATTTGGGCTCTTCTGTGAGACACCAATGTGCGTCCCAAATGAAACCGGGGGGCTCCCCCGGGACGTCTGCGTACGGCAGTCGGTTGCCAGCTGTTTACTTCCAGCCGGAGAAAGAAAAAGAGGACAGCTTTCCCGGGGACAATTCTGGACCCTTGGGACCATCCAGAATCACCAAAGCCTCAACGTTGCACGGCCTGGGGAACGCCCTTCCCCACGTCCAGCAATCCCCGCGTCAAAACCTTTCTCAGCAGAGGCAGGCACTCTCTCCCTGGTACTAGATAGCTCGGCAGAGCCTTCCGAGAAACATGCTGCGTCATTCAGCTTGAACGTGGGACGCGGAGGGGAGAGTACGCTTTCTCCCCGTTTGGAGGCGCCTTGCGCTTGGCTTCAAAGCGGCCTTGAACAGCACTAGCGGCCCGACGTCTCTGCACGGCAGGATTGTCGTTGTGGGCCGGGGCTGCGTGTTCTCTCAACGCGAAAACCGTGCTGGCAATCCCTTTCTAGGAACTCCTCCCACGGCACCCCAGGTCCAGCTCCGGCCGAACGGAAGGTGACCTCAGGCCTCAAGGTAAGTTCCAGTGTTTCACGTCGGGGGAGTTGGGTGTGCAGCGGTTTCCATGAGGCCATACTCCACCACGGAGTGCCTTAACTCTGCGACGCTCCTGGGGGCACACAGGATAGGAGCTCGTTCGCCAGTTTCGCAGGATGACTTCTCTCCGTGCCGGAACGGCGGCTCCTGGCTTCTGAGGAACCTTAGCCGAAACAGGCCCCTGGAGAAAGCTCTTCACGTTCATAGCAAGGGCAACGTACTGCTCTCTGGCTTGCCTGGGTTGAGTGCCCCAGTCGTCAAAGAGCCTCGCGAAGGCAGTGCTGCGCAGACTCCCTTTGCCAGTCGCACGGCCTCCTTGACTGAAAGAGAACTGCAGTGCCCAAAGGCACCGTGCTGGCGACTGGCTCCAGGAGGAGACTCGGGACAGCACTCTCACAGAAGCGAAAGCTAGGCTGTGGGCCCAGCCTGAGGACCAGCACGTTTTCCACACTTAACACAGCTAAGGCATGAGCCAGACGACAGCCTTGGTCACTGAGGCCTATCTAAGGTACTGCCATACTTACCCACTAGATCCCACGCAGAGGTCCCTGTGCCCAAAAGGGCCTCCACGGAAGGGCCCTGTTCCTCCCGTGTGTTTCCTTGAGGTAATCAGAAACCACCGAGGATGACTACGTGAGCTCCGCTTTGAACCTGGGCGACCCTGGGCAAACCTTACTCCCCTCCGTGGTAGACGGGACAGTCGCGGGTCCTCAGCTGCCTGAAGCACACTCCTCGCGCCCACCTCCTCTTTGCTGCCGGAAGGCCTCACATAAGAGGCCTGAGTTTACTGGTGACGGAAGCCGTCTGGGCGTACTCGTGTGAGGCCTGCTGCTCTCGGTTCCTTGCTGGGAGCTTCAGCAGGAGCGCTCTGGAGCTCGCCGGCAGAAGAATTGTGAGCCCCCCCGGCCTCCAGTAAAAGTCCAGATTTCCCCCGTCAGTAACACCTCGGAGTGCCATAGGAGCGAAGAAGCATGCGTTCACGGAATGCCTCAACAGTGCTAGGGATTCATTTCACCAGACACTGTGCACTCACGTTCGTTGTAACAGCTGTCAGAGGGCGCTGTATGCCTTCCAACTCCTCTGCTGCGTTTGAGCCACAGGAAGTAAATGCATTCGTTTGATTAAGCTCCGTGAACGTGCAACGACGATGGCCAAGCGCCGCCCTGTTCGCTCGAAAGCTCTCGTTTGTACGGCCTGCCAACGGCCTCAGGGCACGCACTTCTAAACAGCCTTACATTCCATGCTGGTGTGCCCCCAACTGGGAATTTGGGCTCTTCTGTGAGACACCAATGTGCGTCCCAAATGAAACCGGGGGGCTCCCCCGGGACGTCTGCGTACGGCAGTCGGTTGCCAGCTGTTTACTTCCAGCCGGAGAAAGAAAAAGAGGACAGCTTTCCCGGGGACAATTCTGGACCCTTGGGACCATCCAGAATCACCAAAGCCTCAACGTTGCACGGCCTGGGGAACGCCCTTCCCCACGTCCAGCAATCCCCGCGTCAAAACCTTTCTCAGCAGAGGCAGGCACTCTCTCCCTGGTACTAGATAGCTCGGCAGAGCCTTCCGAGAAACATGCTGCGTCATTCAGCTTGAACGTGGGACGCGGAGGGGAGAGTACGCTTTCTCCCCGTTTGGAGGCGCCTTGCGCTTGGCTTCAAAGCGGCCTTGAACAGCACTAGCGGCCCGACGTCTCTGCACGGCAGGATTGTCGTTGTGGGCCGGGGCTGCGTGTTCTCTCAACGCGAAAACCGTGCTGGCAATCCCTTTCTAGGAACTCCTCCCACGGCACCCCAGGTCCAGCTCCGGCCGAACGGAAGGTGACCTCAGGCCTCAAGGTAAGTTCCAGTGTTTCACGTCGGGGGAGTTGGGTGTGCAGCGGTTTCCATGAGGCCATACTCCACCACGGAGTGCCTTAACTCTGCGACGCTCCTGGGGGCACACAGGATAGGAGCTCGTTCGCCAGTTTCGCAGGATGACTTCTCTCCGTGCCGGAACGGCGGCTCCTGGCTTCTGAGGAACCTTAGCCGAAACAGGCCCCTGGAGAAAGCTCTTCACGTTCATAGCAAGGGCAACGTACTGCTCTCTGGCTTGCCTGGGTTGAGTGCCCCAGTCGTCAAAGAGCCTCGCGAAGGCAGTGCTGCGCAGACTCCCTTTGCCAGTCGCACGGCCTCCTTGACTGAAAGAGAACTGCAGTGCCCAAAGGCACCGTGCTGGCGACTGGCTCCAGGAGGAGACTCGGGACAGCACTCTCACAGAAGCGAAAGCTAGGCTGTGGGCCCAGCCTGAGGACCAGCACGTTTTCCACACTTAACACAGCTAAGGCATGAGCCAGACGACAGCCTTGGTCACTGAGGCCTATCTAAGGTACTGCCATACTTACCCACTAGATCCCACGCAGAGGTCCCTGTGCCCAAAAGGGCCTCCACGGAAGGGCCCTGTTCCTCCCGTGTGTTTCCTTGAGGTAATCAGAAACCACCGAGGATGACTACGTGAGCTCCGCTTTGAACCTGGGCGACCCTGGGCAAACCTTACTCCCCTCCGTGGTAGACGGGACAGTCGCGGGTCCTCAGCTGCCTGAAGCACACTCCTCGCGCCCACCTCCTCTTTGCTGCCGGAAGGCCTCACATAAGAGGCCTGAGTTTACTGGTGACGGAAGCCGTCTGGGCGTACTCGTGTGAGGCCTGCTGCTCT
The DNA here is from genome assembly GCF_949774975.1 of Lagenorhynchus albirostris. Classification (NCBI taxonomy): domain Eukaryota; kingdom Metazoa; phylum Chordata; class Mammalia; order Artiodactyla; family Delphinidae; genus Lagenorhynchus; species Lagenorhynchus albirostris. The sequence goes on along the minus strand of NC_083108.1, from coordinate 30,007,642 downwards.
CGGTTCCTTGCTGGGAGCTTCAGCAGGAGCGCTCTGGAGCTCGCCGGCAGAAGAATTGTGAGCCCCCCCGGCCTCCAGTAAAAGTCCAGATTTCCCCCGTCAGTAACACCTCGGAGTGCCATAGGAGCGAAGAAGCATGCGTTCACGGAATGCCTCAACAGTGCTAGGGATTCATTTCACCAGACACTGTGCACTCACGTTCGTTGTAACAGCTGTCAGAGGGCGCTGTATGCCTTCCAACTCCTCTGCTGCGTTTGAGCCACAGGAAGTAAATGCATTCGTTTGATTAAGCTCCGTGAACGTGCAACGACGATGGCCAAGCGCCGCCCTGTTCGCTCGAAAGCTCTCGTTTGTACGGCCTGCCAACGGCCTCAGGGCACGCACTTCTAAACAGCCTTACATTCCATGCTGGTGTGCCCCCAACTGGGAATTTGGGCTCTTCTGTGAGACACCAATGTGCGTCCCAAATGAAACCGGGGGGCTCCCCCGGGACGTCTGCGTACGGCAGTCGGTTGCCAGCTGTTTACTTCCAGCCGGAGAAAGAAAAAGAGGACAGCTTTCCCGGGGACAATTCTGGACCCTTGGGACCATCCAGAATCACCAAAGCCTCAACGTTGCACGGCCTGGGGAACGCCCTTCCTCACGTCCAGCAATCCCCGCGTCAAAACCTTTCTCAGCAGAGGCAGGCACTCTCTCCCTGGTACTAGATAGCTCGGCAGAGCCTTCCGAGAAACATGCTGCGTCATTCAGCTTGAACGTGGGACGCGGAGGGGAGAGTACGCTTTCTCCCCGTTTGGAGGCGCCTTGCGCTTGGCTTCAAAGCGGCCTTGAACAGCACTAGCGGCCCGACGTCTCTGCACGGCAGGATTGTCGTTGTGGGCCGGGGCTGCGTGTTCTCTCAACGCGAAAACCGTGCTGGCAATCCCTTTCTAGGAACTCCTCCCACGGCACCCCAGGTCCAGCTCCGGCCGAACGGAAGGTGACCTCAGGCCTCAAGGTAAGTTCCAGTGTTTCACGTCGGGGGAGTTGGGTGTGCAGCGGTTTCCATGAGGCCATACTCCACCACGGAGTGCCTTAACTCTGCGACGCTCCTGGGGGCACACAGGATAGGAGCTCGTTCGCCAGTTTCGCAGGATGACTTCTCTCCGTGCCGGAACGGCGGCTCCTGGCTTCTGAGGAACCTTAGCCGAAACAGGCCCCTGGAGAAAGCTCTTCACGTTCATAGCAAGGGCAACGTACTGCTCTCTGGCTTGCCTGGGTTGAGTGCCCCAGTCGTCAAAGAGCCTCGCGAAGGCAGTGCTGCGCAGACTCCCTTTGCCAGTCGCACGGCCTCCTTGACTGAAAGAGAACTGCAGTGCCCAAAGGCACCGTGCTGGCGACTGGCTCCAGGAGGAGACTCGGGACAGCACTCTCACAGAAGCGAAAGCTAGGCTGTGGGCCCAGCCTGAGGACCAGCACGTTTTCCACACTTAACACAGCTAAGGCATGAGCCAGACGACAGCCTTGGTCACTGAGGCCTATCTAAGGTACTGCCATACTTACCCACTAGATCCCACGCAGAGGTCCCTGTGCCCAAAAGGGCCTCCACGGAAGGGCCCTGTTCCTCCCGTGTGTTTCCTTGAGGTAATCAGAAACCACCGAGGATGACTACGTGAGCTCCGCTTTGAACCTGGGCGACCCTGGGCAAACCTTACTCCCCTCCGTGGTAGACGGGACAGTCGCGGGTCCTCAGCTGCCTGAAGCACACTCCTCGCGCCCACCTCCTCTTTGCTGCCGGAAGGCCTCACATAAGAGGCCTGAGTTTACTGGTGACGGAAGCCGTCTGGGCGTACTCGTGTGAGGCCTGCTGCTCTCGGTTCCTTGCTGGGAGCTTCAGCAGGAGCGCTCTGGAGCTCGCCGGCAGAAGAATTGTGAGCCCCCCCGGCCTCCAGTAAAAGTCCAGATTTCCCCCGTCAGTAACACCTCGGAGTGCCATAGGAGCGAAGAAGCATGCGTTCACGGAATGCCTCAACAGTGCTAGGGATTCATTTCACCAGACACTGTGCACTCACGTTCGTTGTAACAGCTGTCAGAGGGCGCTGTATGCCTTCCAACTCCTCTGCTGCGTTTGAGCCACAGGAAGTAAATGCATTCGTTTGATTAAGCTCCGTGAACGTGCAACGACGATGGCCAAGCGCCGCCCTGTTCGCTCGAAAGCTCTCGTTTGTACGGCCTGCCAACGGCCTCAGGGCACGCACTTCTAAACAGCCTTACATTCCATGCTGGTGTGCCCCCAACTGGGAATTTGGGCTCTTCTGTGAGACACCAATGTGCGTCCCAAATGAAACCGGGGGGCTCCCCCGGGACGTCTGCGTACGGCAGTCGGTTGCCAGCTGTTTACTTCCAGCCGGAGAAAGAAAAAGAGGACAGCTTTCCCGGGGACAATTCTGGACCCTTGGGACCATCCAGAATCACCAAAGCCTCAACGTTGCACGGCCTGGGGAACGCCCTTCCCCACGTCCAGCAATCCCCGCGTCAAAACCTTTCTCAGCAGAGGCAGGCACTCTCTCCCTGGTACTAGATAGCTCGGCAGAGCCTTCCGAGAAACATGCTGCGTCATTCAGCTTGAACGTGGGACGCGGAGGGGAGAGTACGCTTTCTCCCCGTTTGGAGGCGCCTTGCGCTTGGCTTCAAAGCGGCCTTGAACAGCACTAGCGGCCCGACGTCTCTGCACGGCAGGATTGTCGTTGTGGGCCGGGGCTGCGTGTTCTCTCAACGCGAAAACCGTGCTGGCAATCCCTTTCTAGGAACTCCTCCCACGGCACCCCAGGTCCAGCTCCGGCCGAACGGAAGGTGACCTCAGGCCTCAAGGTAAGTTCCAGTGTTTCACGTCGGGGGAGTTGGGTGTGCAGCGGTTTCCATGAGGCCATACTCCACCACGGAGTGCCTTAACTCTGCGACGCTCCTGGGGGCACACAGGATAGGAGCTCGTTCGCCAGTTTCGCAGGATGACTTCTCTCCGTGCCGGAACGGCGGCTCCTGGCTTCTGAGGAACCTTAGCCGAAACAGGCCCCTGGAGAAAGCTCTTCACGTTCATAGCAAGGGCAACGTACTGCTCTCTGGCTTGCCTGGGTTGAGTGCCCCAGTCGTCAAAGAGCCTCGCGAAGGCAGTGCTGCGCAGACTCCCTTTGCCAGTCGCACGGCCTCCTTGACTGAAAGAGAACTGCAGTGCCCAAAGGCACCGTGCTGGCGACTGGCTCCAGGAGGAGACTCGGGACAGCACTCTCACAGAAGCGAAAGCTAGGCTGTGGGCCCAGCCTGAGGACCAGCACGTTTTCCACACTTAACACAGCTAAGGCATGAGCCAGACGACAGCCTTGGTCACTGAGGCCTATCTAAGGTACTGCCATACTTACCCACTAGATCCCACGCAGAGGTCCCTGTGCCCAAAAGGGCCTCCACGGAAGGGCCCTGTTCCTCCCGTGTGTTTCCTTGAGGTAATCAGAAACCACCGAGGATGACTACGTGAGCTCCGCTTTGAACCTGGGCGACCCTGGGCAAACCTTACTCCCCTCCGTGGTAGACGGGACAGTCGCGGGTCCTCAGCTGCCTGAAGCACACTCCTCGCGCCCACCTCCTCTTTGCTGCCGGAAGGCCTCACATAAGAGGCCTGAGTTTACTGGTGACGGAAGCCGTCTGGGCGTACTCGTGTGAGGCCTGCTGCTCTCGGTTCCTTGCTGGGAGCTTCAGCAGGAGCGCTCTGGAGCTCGCCGGCAGAAGAATTGTGAGCCCCCCCGGCCTCCAGTAAAAGTCCAGATTTCCCCCGTCAGTAACACCTCGGAGTGCCATAGGAGCGAAGAAGCATGCGTTCACGGAATGCCTCAACAGTGCTAGGGATTCATTTCACCAGACACTGTGCACTCACGTTCGTTGTAACAGCTGTCAGAGGGCGCTGTATGCCTTCCAACTCCTCTGCTGCGTTTGAGCCACAGGAAGTAAATGCATTCGTTTGATTAAGCTCCGTGAACGTGCAACGACGATGGCCAAGCGCCGCCCTGTTCGCTCGAAAGCTCTCGTTTGTACGGCCTGCCAACGGCCTCAGGGCACGCACTTCTAAACAGCCTTACATTCCATGCTGGTGTGCCCCCAACTGGGAATTTGGGCTCTTCTGTGAGACACCAATGTGCGTCCCAAATGAAACCGGGGGGCTCCCCCGGGACGTCTGCGTACGGCAGTCGGTTGCCAGCTGTTTACTTCCAGCCGGAGAAAGAAAAAGAGGACAGCTTTCCCGGGGACAATTCTGGACCCTTGGGACCATCCAGAATCACCAAAGCCTCAACGTTGCACGGCCTGGGGAACGCCCTTCCTCACGTCCAGCAATCCCCGCGTCAAAACCTTTCTCAGCAGAGGCAGGCACTCTCTCCCTGGTACTAGATAGCTCGGCAGAGCCTTCCGAGAAACATGCTGCGTCATTCAGCTTGAACGTGGGACGCGGAGGGGAGAGTACGCTTTCTCCCCGTTTGGAGGCGCCTTGCGCTTGGCTTCAAAGCGGCCTTGAACAGCACTAGCGGCCCGACGTCTCTGCACGGCAGGATTGTCGTTGTGGGCCGGGGCTGCGTGTTCTCTCAACGCGAAAACCGTGCTGGCAATCCCTTTCTAGGAACTCCTCCCACGGCACCCCAGGTCCAGCTCCGGCCGAACGGAAGGTGACCTCAGGCCTCAAGGTAAGTTCCAGTGTTTCACGTCGGGGGAGTTGGGTGTGCAGCGGTTTCCATGAGGCCATACTCCACCACGGAGTGCCTTAACTCTGCGACGCTCCTGGGGGCACACAGGATAGGAGCTCGTTCGCCAGTTTCGCAGGATGACTTCTCTCCGTGCCGGAACGGCGGCTCCTGGCTTCTGAGGAACCTTAGCCGAAACAGGCCCCTGGAGAAAGCTCTTCACGTTCATAGCAAGGGCAACGTACTGCTCTCTGGCTTGCCTGGGTTGAGTGCCCCAGTCGTCAAAGAGCCTCGCGAAGGCAGTGCTGCGCAGACTCCCTTTGCCAGTCGCACGGCCTCCTTGACTGAAAGAGAACTGCAGTGCCCAAAGGCACCGTGCTGGCGACTGGCTCCAGGAGGAGACTCGGGACAGCACTCTCACAGAAGCGAAAGCTAGGCTGTGGGCCCAGCCTGAGGACCAGCACGTTTTCCACACTTAACACAGCTAAGGCATGAGCCAGACGACAGCCTTGGTCACTGAGGCCTATCTAAGGTACTGCCATACTTACCCACTAGATCCCACGCAGAGGTCCCTGTGCCCAAAAGGGCCTCCACGGAAGGGCCCTGTTCCTCCCGTGTGTTTCCTTGAGGTAATCAGAAACCACCGAGGATGACTACGTGAGCTCCGCTTTGAACCTGGGCGACCCTGGGCAAACCTTACTCCCCTCCGTGGTAGACGGGACAGTCGCGGGTCCTCAGCTGCCTGAAGCACACTCCTCGCGCCCACCTCCTCTTTGCTGCCGGAAGGCCTCACATAAGAGGCCTGAGTTTACTGGTGACGGAAGCCGTCTGGGCGTACTCGTGTGAGGCCTGCTGCTCTCGGTTCCTTGCTGGGAGCTTCAGCAGGAGCGCTCTGGAGCTCGCCGGCAGAAGAATTGTGAGCCCCCCCGGCCTCCAGTAAAAGTCCAGATTTCCCCCGTCAGTAACACCTCGGAGTGCCATAGGAGCGAAGAAGCATGCGTTCACGGAATGCCTCAACAGTGCTAGGGATTCATTTCACCAGACACTGTGCACTCACGTTCGTTGTAACAGCTGTCAGAGGGCGCTGTATGCCTTCCAACTCCTCTGCTGCGTTTGAGCCCCAGGAAGTAAATGCATTCGTTTGATTAAGCTCCGTGAACGTGCAACGACGATGGCCAAGCGCCGCCCTGTTCGCTCGAAAGCTCTCGTTTGTACGGCCTGCCAACGGCCTCAGGGCACGCACTTCTAAACAGCCTTACATTCCATGCTGGTGTGCCCCCAACTGGGAATTTGGGCTCTTCTGTGAGACACCAATGTGCGTCCCAAATGAAACCGGGGGGCTCCCCCGGGACGTCTGCGTATGGCAGTCGGTTGCCAGCTGTTTACTTCCAGCCGGAGAAAGAAAAAGAGGACAGCTTTCCCGGGGACAATTCTGGACCCTTGGGACCATCCAGAATCACCAAAGCCTCAACGTTGCACGGCCTGGGGAACGCCCTTCCCCACGTCCAGCAATCCCCGCGTCAAAACCTTTCTCAGCAGAGGCAGGCACTCTCTCCCTGGTACTAGATAGCTCGGCAGAGCCTTCCGAGAAACATGCTGCGTCATTCAGCTTGAACGTGGGACGCGGAGGGGAGAGTACGCTTTCTCCCCGTTTGGAGGCGCCTTGCGCTTGGCTTCAAAGCGGCCTTGAACAGCACTAGCGGCCCGACGTCTCTGCACGGCAGGATTGTCGTTGTGGGCCGGGGCTGCGTGTTCTCTCAACGCGAAAACCGTGCTGGCAATCCCTTTCTAGGAACTCCTCCCACGGCACCCCAGGTCCAGCTCCGGCCGAACGGAAGGTGACCTCAGGCCTCAAGGTAAGTTCCAGTGTTTCACGTCGGGGGAGTTGGGTGTGCAGCGGTTTCCATGAGGCCATACTCCACCACGGAGTGCCTTAACTCTGCGACGCTCCTGGGGGCACACAGGATAGGAGCTCGTTCGCCAGTTTCGCAGGATGACTTCTCTCCGTGCCGGAACGGCGGCTCCTGGCTTCTGAGGAACCTTAGCCGAAACAGGCCCCTGGAGAAAGCTCTTCACGTTCATAGCAAGGGCAACGTACTGCTCTCTGGCTTGCCTGGGTTGAGTGCCCCAGTCGTCAAAGAGCCTCGCGAAGGCAGTGCTGCGCAGACTCCCTTTGCCAGTCGCACGGCCTCCTTGACTGAAAGAGAACTGCAGTGCCCAAAGGCACCGTGCTGGCGACTGGCTCCAGGAGGAGACTCGGGACAGCACTCTCACAGAAGCGAAAGCTAGGCTGTGGGCCCAGCCTGAGGACCAGCACGTTTTCCACACTTAACACAGCTAAGGCATGAGCCAGACGACAGCCTTGGTCACTGAGGCCTATCTAAGGTACTGCCATACTTACCCACTAGATCCCACGCAGAGGTCCCTGTGCCCAAAAGGGCCTCCACGGAAGGGCCCTGTTCCTCCCGTGTGTTTCCTTGAGGTAATCAGAAACCACCGAGGATGACTACGTGAGCTCCGCTTTGAACCTGGGCGACCCTGGGCAAACCTTACTCCCCTCCGTGGTAGACGGGACAGTCGCGGGTCCTCAGCTGCCTGAAGCACACTCCTCGCGCCCACCTCCTCTTTGCTGCCGGAAGGCCTCACATAAGAGGCCTGAGTTTACTGGTGACGGAAGCCGTCTGGGCGTACTCGTGTGAGGCCTGCTGCTCTCGGTTCCTTGCTGGGAGCTTCAGCAGGAGCGCTCTGGAGCTCGCCGGCAGAAGAATTGTGAGCCCCCCCGGCCTCCAGTAAAAGTCCAGATTTCCCCCGTCAGTAACACCTCGGAGTGCCATAGGAGCGAAGAAGCATGCGTTCACGGAATGCCTCAACAGTGCTAGGGATTCATTTCACCAGACACTGTGCACTCACGTTCGTTGTAACAGCTGTCAGAGGGCGCTGTATGCCTTCCAACTCCTCTGCTGCGTTTGAGCCACAGGAAGTAAATGCATTCGTTTGATTAAGCTCCGTGAACGTGCAACGACGATGGCCAAGCGCCGCCCTGTTCGCTCGAAAGCTCTCGTTTGTACGGCCTGCCAACGGCCTCAGGGCACGCACTTCTAAACAGCCTTACATTCCATGCTGGTGTGCCCCCAACTGGGAATTTGGGCTCTTCTGTGAGACACCAATGTGCGTCCCAAATGAAACCGGGGGGCTCCCCCGGGACGTCTGCGTACGGCAGTCGGTTGCCAGCTGTTTACTTCCAGCCGGAGAAAGAAAAAGAGGACAGCTTTCCCGGGGACAATTCTGGACCCTTGGGACCATCCAGAATCACCAAAGCCTCAACGTTGCACGGCCTGGGGAACGCCCTTCCTCACGTCCAGCAATCCCCGCGTCAAAACCTTTCTCAGCAGAGGCAGGCACTCTCTCCCTGGTACTAGATAGCTCGGCAGAGCCTTCCGAGAAACATGCTGCGTCATTCAGCTTGAACGTGGGACGCGGAGGGGAGAGTACGCTTTCTCCCCGTTTGGAGGCGCCTTGCGCTTGGCTTCAAAGCGGCCTTGAACAGCACTAGCGGCCCGACGTCTCTGCACGGCAGGATTGTCGTTGTGGGCCGGGGCTGCGTGTTCTCTCAACGCGAAAACCGTGCTGGCAATCCCTTTCTAGGAACTCCTCCCACGGCACCCCAGGTCCAGCTCCGGCCGAACGGAAGGTGACCTCAGGCCTCAAGGTAAGTTCCAGTGTTTCACGTCGGGGGAGTTGGGTGTGCAGCGGTTTCCATGAGGCCATACTCCACCACGGAGTGCCTTAACTCTGCGACGCTCCTGGGGGCACACAGGATAGGAGCTCGTTCGCCAGTTTCGCAGGATGACTTCTCTCCGTGCCGGAACGGCGGCTCCTGGCTTCTGAGGAACCTTAGCCGAAACAGGCCCCTGGAGAAAGCTCTTCACGTTCATAGCAAGGGCAACGTACTGCTCTCTGGCTTGCCTGGGTTGAGTGCCCCAGTCGTCAAAGAGCCTCGCGAAGGCAGTGCTGCGCAGACTCCCTTTGCCAGTCGCACGGCCTCCTTGACTGAAAGAGAACTGCAGTGCCCAAAGGCACCGTGCTGGCGACTGGCTCCAGGAGGAGACTCGGGACAGCAGTCTCACAGAAGCGAAAGCTAGGCTGTGGGCCCAGCCTGAGGACCAGCACGTTTTCCACACTTAACACAGCTAAGGCATGAGCCAGACGACAGCCTTGGTCACTGAGGCCTATCTAAGGTACTGCCATACTTACCCACTAGATCCCACGCAGAGGTCCCTGTGCCCAAAAGGGCCTCCACGGAAGGGCCCTGTTCCTCCCGTGTGTTTCCTTGAGGTAATCAGAAACCACCGAGGATGACTACGTGAGCTCCGCTTTGAACCTGGGCGACCCTGGGCAAACCTTATTCCCCTCCGTCGTAGACGGAGTCCTAAGCTGCCTAAGTTGTGTCCTAAGCTGCCTGAAGCACACTCCTTGCACCCACCTTCTCTTTGGTGCCGGAAGGCCTCACATAAGAGGCCTGAGTTTACTCGTGACGGAAGCCGTCTGAGTGTACTCGTGTGAGGCCTGCTGCTCTCAGTTCCTTGCTGGGAGCTTCAGAAAGAGCACTGCCTCCACCAAGGTCCGCCCTTGCTACGCCTGTGGGCTTGAGGCTATTCAGAACCCTGCAGTGCCCCAGGAATATCAGAAGTTCAATTGCAGCCAGGATGCAAGCCGACAGTCTCCTGGAGGCGGGGTGACTTCAGGCAGGAGGTCCTGGATGGAATGCGAAGCCGAAGGCTGCTCTCAATGCAGCTCAGACTAGGGCAATGCGTAAGACTTGGAGGGATGTGGGACGTGCCAAAACGGTCCTCGGGAACGTTAGGGAGTGCTGGGGAAGTTAAGCTGCTCCAAGACAGAATACTGTGAGTTTCCCTGCCCTCGGCATACACACAGAGAGGCTCCAAAGGGCTTCGGGACTGGATGTTGTTTACGAGACCCAGGGCTGCCTGTGGGTACTCAGTGTTCCTGCTGGGATCTGGGTGCCCACGCCAGCCTCCTAGGTGTCCAGAAAACCGTGCTGCCGCTAAAGGTATGCAGAGCAGAGGCCACGGCCTCATGGAAAGTGCTGCACGCCTCCGCTTCCGCACGGCAAATCAGGGCCCTACCACCAGGCACGTGTTCATGCTGGGTGTCCCGTTAGCGACACAGCACCGTAAGACGCTGACTCCTCGAGCAGAGCGTCTTCAGGTACGAGGTCCTCGACGTATTCAAAGCAGAGGGTTTTCTCATGGCAGCTCACACGTGGGCCTTGACAAAACTTCCTGGGCACTTCGGACTCACCAGAAATGTGGTCTTGAGGCTGTTCGTGGGCTCTGGAAACCTAGCTCTCCTCAAAGAACGTGCAGTGGTTTGCCCATCACTTGGCACGCACAGAGGGCCTCCGAGGGAATGACCAAAGGGCCTCGACGTTGCTCAGCAGGCCTACAGGGCCTGGAGGTACTCAGTGACCTTGGAGGGAAAATGATGAACACCCGAGGGGCCCAGGTGTCCGCACAAGGGTATGCCCTTTAACGTAAAGCAGAGCAGTGACATAGAACTCATGGAAACTGCTGCATGCCTCGATTTCTGCATGGCTACTCAGGGCCTAAGCTGGAGGCCAGTTCTCACTTTGAGTTTCTCTTTAGCTCCAGAGCGTGTCAGGCTGACCACCACCACAGCCAAGGAAGCACCTGGTCTACACAGAGCAAACTCGTTGTTTTCCCAGAAGCATTTTTACAGGGTATACAGGCCTGTCAACAGCAGGGAATTGTCAGGTAGCTTCAAGGCAGCATGAGTGCAGCCTTCAAAATGAGAAAGCAAGGCTAGTTCCAACAGGCCCGCGTTTTCATGGGCACACGCAGCATATATCCCTGTGGTTTCTAACAAGTCAAAAGAGACACAGGTGACCCTGTGCTTCCTTCCCTGAATCAACTTCTCGAAGTAGGGTGTCCCGCATCAAGAGAACTGCCTCCACCAAGGACCGCCCTTGCTACGCCTGTGGGCTTGAGGCTATTCAGAACCCTGCAGTGCCCCAGGAATATCAGGACTTCAATTGCAGCCAGAATGCAAGCCGACGTTCTCCTGGAGGCTGAGTGACTTCAGGCAGGAGGTCCTAGATGGAATGCGAAGCCGAGGGCTGCTCTCAGTGCAGCTCAGACTAGGGCAATTGGTAAGACTTCGAGGGTTGTGGGACGTGCCAGAACGGTGCTCGGGAACGTGAGGGAGTGCTGGGGAAGTTAAGCTGCTCCAAGAGAGAGTGCAGTGCGTTTCCTTACACTCGGCATACACACAGAGAGGCTCCAGAGGACGACGGGCCTGGATGTTGCTTAGCAGACCCAGGGCTGCCTGTGGGTACTCAGTGTTCCTGCCGGGATCAGGGTGCGCACGCGGGCCTCCTAGGTGTCCAGAAAACCGTGCTGCTGCTAAAGGTATGCAGAGCAGAGGCCACGGCCTCATGGAAAGTGCTGCACGCCTCCGCTTCCGCACGGCAAATCAGGGCCCTACCACCAGGCACGTGTTCATGCTGGGTGTCCCGTTAGCGACACAGCACCGTAAGACGCTGACTCCTCGAGCAGAGCGACTTCAGGTACGAGGTCCTCGACGTATTCAAAGCAGAGTGTTTTCTCATGGCAGCTCACACGTGGGCCTTGACAAAGACTTCCTGGGCACTTCGGACTCACCAGAAATGTGGTCTTGAGGCTGTTCGTGGGCTCTGGAAACCTAGCTCTCCTCCAAGAGCGTGCAGTGGTTTGCCCATCACTTGGCACGCACAGAGGGCCTCCGAGGGAATGATCAAAGGGCCTCGAAGTTGCTCAGCAGGCCCACAGGGGCCTGGAGGTACTCAGTGACCTTGGAGGGAAAATGATGCACACCCGAGGGGTCCAGGTGTCCTCAAACGGGTATTTCTTTTAAAATAAAGCTGAGCAGCGACTTAGATCTCATGGAAACTGCTGCATACCTCCCGTTCTGCACGGATACTCAGGGCCTAACCTGGAGGCCAGTTCTCACATTGATTTTCCCTTTAGCTCTAGAGCGTGTCAGGCTGACCACCACCGCGGCCAAGAAAGCAACTGCTCTAGACAGAGGAACCTCGTTTTCCTGCCAGAAGCATTGTTACAGGGTTTACAGGCCTGTCAACAGCAGGGAAATGTCAGGTAGCTTCAAGGCAGCATGAGTGCAGCCTTCAAAATGGGAAAGCAAGGCTAGTTCCAACAGGCCCGCGTTTCCATGGGCACACGCAGCATATATCCCTGTGGTTTCTAACAAGTCAAAGGAGACACAGGTGACCCTGTGATTCCTTCAATGAATCAACTTCTCGAAGTACGGTGTCCCGCATCAAGAGAACTGCCTCCACCAAGGACCGCCCTTGCTACGCCTGTGGGCTTGAGGCTATTCAGAACCCTGCAGTGCCCCAGGAATATCAGGACTTCAATTGCAGCCAGAATGCAAGCCGGCATTCTCCTGGAGGCAGGGTGACTTCAGGCAGGAGGTCCTAGATGGAATGTGAAGCCGAGGGCTGCTCTCAGTGCAACTCAGACTAGGGCAATTGGTAAGACTTCGAGGGTTGTGGGACGTGCCAGAACGGTGCTCGGGAACGTGAGGGAGTGCTGGGGAAGTTAAGCTGCTCCAAGAGAGAGTGCAGTGCGTTTCCATACACTCGGCATACACAGAGTGGCTCCAAAGGGCTACGGTTCTGCACGTGGCTTAGCAGACCCAGGGGTCCTGTGGGTAATCTCTATTCCTGCCGGTAGCAGGGTGCCCACGCGAGCCTCCTAAGTGTCCTGAAAACCGTACTGCCATTATAGAAATGCAGAGCAGCGGCTATGGCCTCATGGCATCTGCTGCAGGCCTCCGCTTCTGCACGGCAAATCAGGGCCATACATCCAGGCATGTGCTCACGCTGAGTGTCCCCTTAGTGACTCAACATGGTAGGAAGCTGACTTTCTCCTCGAGCAGAGTGACTTCAGGTACGACGTCCTCGAAATATTCACAGCACAACGTTTTCTCATGGCAGCTCAGCCCAGGGCCATGACAAAGACGTCCAGTGCACGTTGGACTCACCAGAAATGTGGTCTTGAGTCTGTTCGAGGGCACTGGAAATGTAGCTCTCCTTAAGGAACGTGAAGTGGGTTGCCCATCACTTGGCACACACAGAAGGCCTCCGAGGGACAGACCAATGGTCCTCAATGTTGCTCAGCCAGACCTCAGGGGTCTGGAGGTACTCAGTGACCTTGCAGGGAAAATGATGCACACCCGTGAGGCCTAGGAGTCCTCAAAAGGGTACTCCCTTTAAAATAAAGCAGAAAAGCGGCTAAGAACTCATGGAAACAGCTGCATGCCTCCCTTTCTGCACGGCTATTCAGGGCCTAACCTGGAGGTAAGTTCTCACGTTGAGTATCCCTTTACCTGTAGAGCATGGCAGGCTGAGTCCCACTGCGGCCATGGAAGCACCCGGTTTAGCAAGAGAAAACTCATTTTTCTCCCAGAAGCATGCGTACAGGGGCTACAGGCCTGGCAACAGCAGTGAATGTCAGGTAGATTCAAGTCAGTATGATGGCAGCCTTCAAAACGGGAAGCAAGTCTAGTTCCAGCAGGTCCCAGTTTCCATGGGCACACGCAGCATATACCCCTGTGGTTTCTAACAAGTCAAAAGAGACACAGGTTACCCAGTGTTTATTTCCCTGAATAAACTTCTCGAAATAGGCTGTTCTGCATCAAGGGAACTGCCTCAAGCAAGGAACGCCGTAGCTAGGCCTATGGGCCTGTGGCTATTCAAAAGGCTGCAGTGCCACAGGAGTAACAGGACATAAATTGCAGTAAGACCGCAAGCCGACTTTCTCTTTGAGACACGGTGACTTCAGGCAGGAGGTCCTAGATGGAATGCGAAGCCGAGGGATTCTCTCAGTGCAGCTCAGACTAGGGCAACGCGTAAGACTTCGACGGCATGTGGGCCGTGCCAGAACGGTGTTCGTGAACGTGTGCGAGTGCTGGGGAAATTAAGCTGCTCCAAAAGACAGTGCAGTGCGTTTCCCTACACTCGGCATACACAGTTGCTCCAAAGGGCTACGGGCCTAGATGTTGCTTAGCAGACCCAGAGGGCCCTGTGTGTACTCAGTATTCCTGCCGGGAACAGTGTGCCCACGCGAGCCTCCTAGGTCCCCGGAAAACTTTGCTGCCGGTAAAGATATGCAGAGCAGACACCACGGCCTCATGGAAACTGCTGCACGCCTCCGCTTCTGCACGACAAATCAGGGCCTATCCCCCAGGCTGGGTGTCCCGTGACGGACAGAGCATGGTTAGATGCTGGGTGTCCCGTGACGGACAGAGCATGGTTAGATGCTGACCTACTCCTCGTGCAGAGTGACATTAGGTACGAAGTCCTCGATGTATTCAAAGCAGAGGGTTTTCTCATGGCAGCTCACACCAGGGCCATGACAAAGACTAGCTGGGCATTTCGGACTCAGCAGAAATGTGGTCTTGAGGCTGTTCGAGGGCTCTGGAAATGTAGCTCTCCTTAAGGAACGTGCAGTGTGATGCCCATCACTCGGCACACAGAGAGCCTCTGAGTGCCCAATCAATCGGCCGCGATGATGCTCAGCAGGCCCACACGGGTCTGGAGGTACTCAGTGACACTGGAGGGAAAATGATGCCCACCCGAGGGGCTAGGAATCCTCTAAATGGTACTTCCTTTAAAACAAAGCAGAACAGCGACTACGACCGCATGGAAACAGGTGCATGCCTCCCTTCCTGCAAGGCTACTCAGGGCCAAAGTTGGAGGTAAGTTCTCACGTTGAGTTTCCCTTTAGCTCTAGAGCATGCCAGGCTGAGCCACACCGCGGCCATGGAAACACCAGGTTTAGCCAGAGGAAACTCATTTCTCTTCCCAGAAGCATGCATAAATGGTCTACAGGCCTGTCAACAGCAGTGAATGTCAGGTAGCTTCAAGGCACCATGACTGCAGCCTGCAAAACGGTAAGCAAGTCTAGTTCCAGCAGGCCCCAGTTTCCATGGGCACACACAACATATATCCCTGTGGTTTCTAAGAAGTCAAAAGAGACACAGGTTTCCCAGTGTTTCCTTCCCTGAATCAACTTCTCAATGTAGGGTATTCTGCATCAATGGAACTGCCTCAACCAAGGAACACTGTAGCTATGCCTCATGGCCTGTGGCTCTTCAAAAGCCTGCATTGGAACAGGAAGAACAGGACTTAAATTGCAGGAAGAACGCAAGCCGACTTTCTCTTGGAGGCAGGGTGACTTCAGGCAGGAGGTCCTAGATGGAATGCGAAGCCGAGGGTTTCTCTCAGTGAAACTCGGACTAGGGCAATGCTGAAGACTTCGAGGGCATGTGGGCCGTGCCAGAACGGTGTTCGTGAACGTGTGGGAGTGCAGGGGAAATTAAGCTGCTCCAAAAGACAGTGCAGTGCGTTTCCCTACACTGGGCCTACACAGAGTGGCTCCAAAGGACTACGGGCCTGGATGTTGCTTAGCAGACCCAGAGGGGCCTGTTGGTACTCAGTATTCCTGCCGGGAACAGGGTGCCCACACGAGCCTCTTAGGTCTCCATAAAACTGTGTTGCCATTAAGGATATGTAGAGCAGAGACCACGGCCTCATGGAAACTGCTGCACGTCTCTGCTTCTGCACTACAAATCAGGGCCTAACCTTCAAGCATGTGTTCATGCTGGGTGTGCCGTTAGTGACACAGCATGGTAAGATGCTGACTTCCTCTCGAGCAGAGTGACTTCAGGTACGTGGTCCTTGAAGTTTTCAAAGCAGAGTGTTTTCTCATGGCAGCTCACATGTGGGCCATGACAAAGACTTCCAGGGCATATCGGACTCACCAGAATCCTGGGCCAGAGGTTGTTCAAGGGCTCTGGAAATGTACCTCTCCTTAAGGAACATGCAGTGTGTTGCCCAGCCCTCGGTACACACAG
The DNA here is from genome assembly GCF_949774975.1 of Lagenorhynchus albirostris. Lineage (NCBI taxonomy): Eukaryota > Metazoa > Chordata > Mammalia > Artiodactyla > Delphinidae > Lagenorhynchus > Lagenorhynchus albirostris. The sequence goes on along the minus strand of NC_083108.1, from coordinate 29,991,986 downwards.
GGCCTCCGAAGGACCCACCAATGGGTCTCGATGTTTCTCAGCTGGCCCACAGGACTCTGGAGATACTCAGTGACATTGGAGGGAAAATGATGCACACCCGAGGGGCTAGGCATCCTCTAAAAGGTACTTCCTATAAAATAAAGCAGAACAGCGACTAAGACCGCATGGAAACAGCTGCATGCCTCCCTTTCTGTACAAAACTTCCTGGGCACTTCGGACTCACCAGAAATGTGGTCTTGAGGCTGTTCGTGGGCTCTGGAAATGTAGCTCTCAAGGAACGTGAAGTGTGTTGCCCATCACTTGGCATGCACAGAGTGGCTCCGAGGGACAGACCAATGGGCCACGATGTTGCTCAGCCGGCCCACAGGTGTCTATAGGTATTCAGTGTCCTTGGAGGGAAAACGATGCACACACGAGGCACCTAGGAGTCCTTAAATGGGTACTTCCTTTAAAATATAGCAGAACAGCGACTTAGAACTCATGGAAACAGCTGAATGCCTCCCTTTCTGCACAGCTACTCATGGCCTAACCTGGAGGCAAGTTCTCACATTGAGCTTTAGAGGTTGGCAGGCTGAGCTACACTGCTGTCATGGAAACACCTGGTTTAGCCAGAGGAAACTCATTTTTCTCCCAGATGCATGTGTACAGGGGCTACAGGCCTGTCAACAGCAGTGAATGTCAGGTAGCTTCAAGGCAGTATGACTGCAGCCTTCAAAACGGGAAGCAAGGCTAGTTCCAGCATGTCCCAGTTTCCATGGCCACATGCAGCATATATTCCTGTGGTTTCTAAGAAGTCAAAAGAGACAACAGTTTTCTCAGTGTTTCCTTCCCTGAATCAACTTCTCGAAGTAGGGTGTTCTGCATCAAGGGAACTTCTTCTACCAAGGAACACTGTAGCTATGCCTCTGGGCCTGTGGCTATTCAAAAGTTTGCAGTGGAACATGAAGAACAGGACTTAAATTGCAGTAAGAATGCAAGGTGACGTTCTCTTGGAGGCAGCGGGACTTCAGGCATGAGGTCCTAGATGGAATGTGAAGCCGGGCACCAACACCATGAACACTGTCTCTATGGACACTGTCACCATAAGAACTTTCACCAGGGGCACTACCACAATGGGCACTGTCACCATGGTATATGCCACCATGGGCATGGTCACCATGGGCACTGTCACCATGGGCACTGCCACCCTGAGCATTGTCACAATTAGCACTCTCAGCATGGGCACTATGACCGTGAGCATGCTTAGTGTGGTAAATGTCACCATGGGCACTGTCACCATAAGCATTGTCACCATTTGCACTGCTACCATAAGCACCATCAGCATAAGCACTGTCACCATGGGCACTGTCAACATGGGCATTGCCACCATGTGCACTTTCACCATGGGCATTGTCACCATGGGCACTATTCCCATGGGTACTGTTACCGTGAGAACTGTCAATATGGGCACTGTCACCATGAGCACTTTCACCATGGGCACTACCCCAATGGGCACTGTCACCATGGTAAGTGACACACTGGGCAGAGTCACAATGGGCACTGTCATGGTGGGCACTGTTACCGTGGGCACTGCCACCATAAGCACTGTCACCATGTGCACTGCCACCATGGGCCCTGTCACTGTGCACAATGTCACAATGGGCACAGCCACCATGTGCAATGTCGCCATGGGCACTGAAACCATGGTCACTCTCACCATGAGCACTGTTACCATGGGCACTGTCACAATGAGCGCTCTCGTCATTTGCACTGCTACCATAAGCACTATCAGCATAAGCACTGTCACCATGGGCACTGTCAACATGGAGCACTGCCACTGTGAGCACTCTCACCTTGAGCACTGCAACAAGGAGAACTGTCACCATGGGCACCGCCACCATGAGCACACTCACCATGGGTACTATTACCATGAACAATTTCACCATGGGTAGTGTCATCATTTTGCACTGCGACTATGTGTAATACCACTATGGGCACTGTCACCATTGGTACTATCATTGTGAGCACTGTCACCATGCATGTTGTCCCCATGGGTACTGTCACCATGCGCACACCACCATGTGCACTGTCACCAGGGGCACTATCACCGTGAGCTCTGTCACCACGGGCACCTTCATCATGGGCACTATCACCTTGAGCACCATCACCATGAGCACTTTCACCATCGGCACTCAGACCATGTGCACTGTAACCATGTGCACTGCCAGCGTGGGCACTGCCATCAGGAGCACGATCACCATGAGCACTGCCACCATGAGGGCTTTCACCATAAGCACTGACACCATGGGCACTGTAACCATGGGCACTATCACTGTGAGCACTCTCACCATAGGCACTGCCACCATGGGCACTATCACCGTGAGCACTGTCACCATGAATGATGTCATCGTGTGCACTGTCAGCATGGGTACTATCAATGATAGGACTAACACCGTAAGCACCGTCATCATGAGCAATGTCACCATGAGCAGCATCACGATGGGCACTGCCACCATGGGCACTATCACGGTGTGCACTGTCACCATGAGCACTGTCATCGTGAGCACTTTCAATATGTGAATTACCACTGTGAGCACTGTCACCGTGATCCCTATCACCATGAGCACTGTTACCATGGGCACTGCCACGATGGGCACTATCACCGTGAGCACTGTCACCATAAGCCCTATCACCGTGAGAACTGTCACCTTGGGAAGTATCACAGTGAACACTGTCACTACGGGCACTATCACTGTGAGCACTATCCCCTTGAGAAATATCACCGTGAGCACTGTCACAATGAGTACTGTCACCATGTGCATTGTAACCATTGGCACTATTACTGGAAGCACTATCACCATAAGCGCTGCCACCATGTGCCATGTCACCATGGGCACTCTCACCACTTTGCACTGTCACCATGTGCACTACCATCATGGGCACTGTCACCATGGGCACTATCACCGAATTCACTATCACCATGGGTCCTGTCACCATGGGCACTGTCACGATGGGCACAGCCACCATGTGCAATGTCACCATGGGGATTATCATCGTGAGCACTGTAAAAATGGGCACAGCTATCATGGGCACTGTCACCATAGGCACAGTCACCATGGGCACTGTCAACATGTTCTTTGCCACAATGTGCACTTTTACAGTGGTAACTGCCATCATGTGCAGAGTCACCATGTTCACTATCACCAAGAGCAATGCCACCTTGAGCAATGCCACCATGAACACTTTCACTATGAGAACTGTAACCATGAGTCCTGCCACAATGGGCCCTTTCAGCATGAGTACTGTCACCATGGGTTTTGTCCCCATGGGCACTGTCACCATGAGCACTGGCACCATGGGCACTGGCACCATTGGGACTGTCATCACGAGCACTGTAACCACGGACAGTTTCACCATGAGCAGTATCACCGTGGTAACTGTCACCATGGGCACTGTCACCATGGGCACTATATCCATGGGCACTGTCATAGTGGACACTGTCACCATGGACACTGCCATAATGAGCACTATCACCATGAGCACTGCTACCATGAGTACTATCAGCATAAGCACTCTCAACATGCACACCGTCACGATGGGCAGTGCCACCATGGGCACTGTCACCATGAGCAGTGTCACCATGGTCTTTGCCACAGTGTGCACTGTTACAATGGGAACTGCCACCATGTGCACTCTTACCATGAACACTGTCACCGTGAGCACTGTCATCGTGGTCACTGTCACTATGGGAATTTTCACTGTGAGCACTGTGATCAAGGGCACTGTCATCATGAAAAGTTTCACCACGAGCACTGCCACCATGAGCACTGTCACCTTGGGCACTGCCACCATGTGCACTGTCACCATGAGCACTGTCACCACGTGCAATGCTACCATGGGCACTTTCACCAAGAGAACTGTCATCATGGGTATTGTCACCATAGGCACCATCAAAGTGAGCACTATCTCCGTGAGCAATGTCACCATTGTCACTTTCACCATGGGCAATGTCACCATGAGCAGTGTAACCTTGGGCACTGCCACCAAGGGCACTATCACAGTGTGCACTGTCACCGTGAGCAATATCACCATGACCACTATCACCATGGGGACTATCACCAAGGGCACTGTTACCGTGAGCCCTATCACAGTGAGAACTGTCACCATGGGAACTATCACCGTGAGCACTGTCACCAAAGCACTGTCATCATGGGCACTATCACCGTAAGAACTATCACCGTGAGCACTGTCACAGTGAGCATTTTCACCATGGGCACTGTCACCATTTTGCACTGCCAACATGTGAATTACCACCATGGGCACTGCCACCATGGGCACTACCACCCTGAGACTGTCACCATAGGTACTCTTACCATGGGCACCGTCAACATGGGCATGGACACTGTGCACTCTCACAATGGGAACTATCACCACGAGCACTGTCACCATGGGCACTGCCATCATGGGCACAGCCACCATGGAAACTGTCACCATGGGCACTATCAACATGGGCACTGGTACCGTGGGCACTGTCACCGTGGGCACTGTCATAGTGGGCACTGTCACCGTGGGCATGGCCACCGTGAGTATTGTCCCATGGACACTCTCACTGTGGGCACTGTCCCCACGGGCACCAACACCATGAGCACTGTCACTATGGGCACTGTCACCATGAGAAGTTTCACCAGGGGCACTACCACAATGGGCACTGTCACCATGTGCAGTGCCACCATGGGCATGGTTACCATGGGCACTGTCACCATGGGCACTGTCACCATGTGCAGTGCCACCATGGGCACTGCCACTGTGAGCACTCTCACCTTGAGCACTGTGACAAGGAGAACTGTCACCATGGGCACTGCCACCATGAGCACACTCACCATGGGTAATATCACCATGAGCACTGTCACCATGGTCACTCTCACTATTTTGCACTGCAACCATGTGTAATACCACCATGGGCTCTGTCACCATGGGTACTATCATTGTGAGCACTGTCACCATGCATATTGTCACCATGGACACTGTCACCACGCGCACACCACCATGTGCACTGTCACCATGTGCACTGTCACCGTGAGCTCTGTCACCAGGGGCACCTTCATCATGGGCACTATCACCGTGAGCACCGTCACCATGAGCACTTTCACCATTGGCACTCACACCGTGTGCAATGTCACTGTGTGCACTGTCAGCATGGGCACTGCCACCATGAGCACTATCACCATGAGCACTGCCACTGTAAGGGTTTTCACCATAAGCACTGTCACCATGGGCACTGTAACCATGGGCACTATCACTGTGAGCACTGTCACCATGGGCATTACCAACATGGGCACTCTCAACGAGAGCACTGTCACCATGAGCACTGTCATCGTGTGCACTGTCAGTATGGGCACTATCACAGTGAGCACTGTCACCATGAGCACTGTAACTATGGGCACTATCACCGTGAGCACTATCACCGTGAGAAATATCACTGTGAGCACTGTCACCATGAGTACTGTCACCATGTGCACTGTTACCATTGGCACTATTACCAAAATCACTATCACCATAATCGCTGACACCATGAGCTATGTCACCATGGGCACTGTCACCACTTTGCACTATGACCATGTGCACTACCACCATGGGCAGTCACCATGGGCACTATCACCAAATTCACTGTCACCATGGGTACTTTCACCATGGACACGGTCACCATGAGAACGGCCACCATATGCAATGTCACCATGGGGATTATCATCGTGAGCACTGTAAAAATGGGCACTGCCATCCTGGGCACTGTCATCATGGGCACTGTCACCATGAGCACTGTCAACATGGTCTTTGCCACAATGTGCACTCTTACAATGGTAACTGTCACCATGTGCAGTGTCACCATGTGCACTGTCACCATGAGAAATGCCACCTTGGGCAATGCCACCATGAACACTGTCACTATGAGAACTGTAACCATGAGACCTGCCACCATGGGCAGTTTCACCATGAGTAATGTCAACATGGGTTTTGTCACCATGGGCACTGTCACCATGAACACTATCACCATGAGCATTGGCACCATGGGAACTGGCACCATTGGGCCTGTCACCACTAGCACTGTAACCATGGAGACTTTCATCATGAACACTGTTACCGTAGTAACTGTCAGCATGGGCATTGTCACCCTGGGCACTGTCACCGTGGACACTGCCACAAGGAGCACTATCACCATGAGCACTGCTACCGTGAGTACTATCAGCATAAGCACTCTCAACATGCACACTGTCACGATGGGCAATGCCACCATGGGCACTGTCACCATGAGCAGTGTCACAATGGTCTTTGCCACAGTGTGCACTGTTACAATGGGAACTGCCACCATGTGCACGGTAACCATGAGCACTGTCATCGTGGTGACTGTTACCATTGGAATTGTCACCGTGAGCACTGCAACAAAGGGCACTGTCACCATGAGCACTGTCACCACGTGCAATGCCACCATGGGCACTTTCACCATGAGAACTGTCATCATGGGTATTTTCACCATGAGTACCGTCACCGTGAGCACTATCTCCGTGAGCAATGTCACCATTGTCACTTTCACCATGGGCAATGTCTCCATGGGCAGTGACACCATGGGCACTGCCACCATGGGAACTATCATGGTGTGCACTGTCACTGTGAGCACTATCACCGTGAGCACTGTTACCGTGAGCCCTATCACAGTGAGAACTGTCACCATGGGAACTATCACCATGAGCACTGTCACCAAAGCACTCTCATCATGGGCACTATCACCGTGAGCACCGTCACCACGAGCACTGTCATTGTGTGCACTGTCAGCATGCGCACCATCACCGTAAGGACTATCATTGTAGGCACTGTCACCATGAACACTGTCACCATGGGCAGCCTCACGATGGGCACTACCACAATGGGCACTATCACGGTGTGCACTGTCACAGTGAGCACTGTCACCATACGCACTTTCAACATGTGCATTATCACTGTGAGCACTATCACCATGAGAAATATCACTGTGAGCACTGTCACCATGAGTACTGTCACCGTGTGCACTGTAACCATTGACACTATTACCAGAAGCACTATCACCATAAGCGCTGTCACCATTAGCTATGTCACCATGGGCACTGTCAACACTTTGCACTCTCACCATGTGCACTACCACCATGGGCACTGTCACCATGGGCACTATCACCGAATTCACTATCACAATGGGTACTGTCACCATGGGCACTATCACCATGGGCACGGCCACCATGAGCACTGTCAACATGGTCTTTGCCGCAATGTGGACTGTTACAATGGTAACTGCCACCATGTGAAGTGTCACCATGTGCACTGTAACTACGAGCAATGCCACCTTGGGCAATGCTACCATGAACACTGTCACAATGAGAACTGTAACCATGAGTCCTGCCACCATGGGCACTTTCACCATGAGCACTGTCACCATGGGTTTTGTCACCATGGGCACTGTCACCATGGGCACTGACATCATTGGGAGTGTCACCACTAGCAGAGTAACCATGGACACTTTCACCGTGAGCACTGTCACCGTGGTTACTGTCATCATGGGCACTGTCACTGTGAGCATTGTCACCCTGAGCCCTGCCACCATGTGCACTGTTACAATGGGCACTGTCACTGTGAGCACTGTCATCATGGTCACTATCACCATGGGAATTGTCACCATGAGCACTGTGACCATGGGCACTGTCCCATGAACAGTTTCACCATGAGCACTGTCACCATGAGCACTGTCACCACACGCAATGCCACCATGGGCACTTTCACCATGAGAACTGTCATCATGGGTATTTTCACCATGGGCACCGTCACTGTGAGCACTATCTCCGTGAACAATGTCACCATTGTCACTTTCACCATAGGCAATGTCACCATGGGCAGTGTCACCATGGGCATTGCCACCATGGGCACTATCACGGTGTGCACTGTCACCATGAGCACTGTCATCATGTGCACTGTCATCATGGGTACTATCACCATAAGCACTGTCACCATGAGCAATGTCACCATGGGCACTGTCACCATGGGCAGCATCAAGATGGGCACTTCCACCATGGGCACTATCACGGTGTGCACTGTCACTGTGAGCACTGTCTTCGTGGTCACTGTCACCATGGAAATTGACACCATGAGCTCTGCAACCAAGGGCACTGTCACTATGAACAGTTTCACCACAAGCACTGCCACCATGAGCACTGTCACCATGCGCACTTTCACCACGCGCACTGCCACCATGGGCACTTTCACCATGAGAACTGTCATCATGGGTATTTTAACCATGGGCATTGTCACCGAGAGCACTATCTCCGTGAGCACTGTCATGAATGTGTCACCATGTGCAATGTCCCCATGGGCATTTTCATCATGGGCACTGCCACCATGGGAATTATCATGGTGTGCACTGTCACAGTGAGCACTATCACCGTGAGCACTATCACCATGGGCACTATCACCGTGAGTACTGTTACCTTGAGCCCTATCAGAGTGAGAACTGTCACCATGGGAACTATCACCATGAGCACTGTCACCAAAGCACTGTCATCATGGGCACTATCACCGTAAGCACTATCACCATAAGCAGTGTCACAATGAGCATTGTCACCATGGGCACTGTCACCATTTTGCACTGTCAACATATGAACTACCACCATGGGCACTGTCACCATGGGCACTGTCACCATGGGCACTGCCATCATGGGCACAGCTAACATGGTAACTGTCACCATGGGCACTATCAACACGGGTACTGATACCATGGGCACTATCACTGTAGTCACTGTCACCATGGGCTCTGTCATAGTGGACACCATCAACATGGGCATGGACACTATGTGCATTCTCACAATGGGCACTATCACCATGAACACTGTCACCATGGGCACTGCCATCATGGGCACAGCCACCATGGTAAATATCACCATGGGCACTATCAACACCAGCACTGTTACCGTGGGCACTGTCATAGTGGGCACTGTCACCATGGGCACGACCACTGTGAGTAATGTCACCATGGGCACTCTCACCATGGGCACTGTCCCCATGGGCACCAATACCATGAGCACTGTCACTATGGGCACTGTTACCATGAGAAGTTTCACCAGGGGCACTACCACAATGGGCACTGTCACCATGGTATATGCCACCATGGGCATGGTCACCATGGGCACTGTCACCATGTTGCACTGCCAACATGTGAACTACCACCATGGGCACTGTCACCATGAGCACTGTCACCATAGGCACTGTCACCATGGGCACTCTCAACATGGCCACTATCACCTTGAGCACTGGCACTATGGGCATTTTAACCATTGGCACTTTCATCGTGAGCTCTGTTCCCATGGGCACTATGACCATGAGCACTGTCACCATGAGTACTGTCACCATGGGCACTATCACCATGAGTATTCTCACCATGGACAGTGTCACCATTTTCAAATGACACCATGGGCCCTACCACCATGGGCACTGTCATCATGGACACTATCACCATGAGCACTGTCACCATGTGTACTGTCAGCTTGGGAACTGTCTCCATGGGCACGGCCACCAAGTGTATTATTACCATGTGCACTATCACCATGAGAACTGTCACCATGTGCACTGTCACTGTGAGCACTGTCATTATAGGCACTGTCACCGTGAGCACTTTATCCAAGGGCACTTTCACAATGGGCACTGTCACCGTGAGCACTGTCACAATGGGCACTGTAATCTTGGGCACTGTCACTATGGACACTCTCACCTTGGGCAATGTCAACATGGGAAGTATCACCTTGGGCATTGTCCACATTGGCACTGTCACTGTGGGCACTGCAACTGTGAGCACTATCACCAAGCGCACTGGCACCATGGGCACTGCCACCATGAGCAGTGTCACCGTGAGCAGTCACCGTGAGCAGTCACCATGAGCACAGTCACCATGGGCACTATCACTATGAGCAGTCTCACCATGGGCTGTGTCACCATTTTGCAATGACACCATGTGCCCTACCACCATTGGCACTCTCACCATGGGCACTATCACAGTGAGCGCTGTCACCATGTGCACTGTCACCATGTGCACTATCACCATGAGCACTGCCACAGTGAGCACTAGCACCATAAGCACTGTCACCATGGGCACTGTCACCAGGAGCACTATCACCATGGGTAATGTCACCATGGGCACTGCTACCATGAGCACTGTCACCATGAGCACTGTCACCATGGGTACTGTCATCATGGGCACTGTCACTGTGAGCACTATCACTGTGAGCACTGTGAGCCTGGGCAATCTCACCATGGGCATTTTCCCTGTGAGCACTGTCACCATGGAACTATAACCATGGGCACTGTCATGGTGGGAAGAGTCACTATGGGCCCTATCACCGTGAGCACTCTCAACATGGGCACTATCACCGTGAGCACTGTCTCCATGGGCACTATCACCATGAACACTGTCACCATGGGCACTATCACCATGGGCACTCTCACCATGGGCAATGTCACTGTGAGAAATCTCACCATGGGCAGTGTCACCATGGGAACTTTCATCATGCGCATTGCCACTGTGAACACTGTCACCATGGGTACTGTGACTGGGCAATGTCACCATGGGCACTGTCACCGTGTGCACCAACACCATAGTGTACGTCACCGTAGGCACTACAACCATGGGCACTATCACCATGAGCACTGCCACTGTGAGCAGTATCACCATAAGCACTGTCACCATGGGCTCTATCACCATGGGCACTGTCACCATGAGCACTCTCACCATGGGCACTGGAACCATGGGGACTCTCACCATGAGCACTGTCACCATGGACATTATCACCATGAGCACTGTCACCGTGGTCACTGTCATCATGGGCACTGTCACCGTGAGCACTCTCACCATGGGCACTCTCATTGTTGGCACTCTCACCATGGGCACTGTCACCATGGGCACTCTCACTATGGACACTGTCATCGTGGACACTATCACCATGAACACTGCTACTGTGAGCACTATCACCATAAGCACTGTGACCATGGGCAATGTCACTATGGGTACTGCCACCATGGGCACTATCACCGTGTGCACTGTCACCATGGGCAATCTCACCATTGTGCACTCACCATGTGAACTACCACCATGGGTACTGTCACATTGGGCACTATCTCCATGAGCACTGTGACCAAGAGCACTGTCACTATGACAATTCTCATGGTGACAGTGCTCATGGTGACTGTACACTCGGTGATAGTGCCCATGGTGGCAGTGCCCATAGTGACAGTGCTCAAGGTGATAGTGCCCATGGTGACTGTGCTTATGGTGATAGTGTTCACGTTGGCAGTGCTCATGGTGATATTGCTCAGGTGGCAGTTCCCATGGTGACAGTGCCCACGGTGATAGTTCCCATGGTGACAGTGCCCGCAGTGATAGTGCCCATGGTGATCGTGCCCACGGTCACAGTGCCCATGGTGACAGTGCACATGGTGACAGTGTTCACTGTGATAGTGCCTATGGTGGCAGTGGCCACGGTAACAGTGCCCATATTGACAGTTCTCATGGTTGCAGTGCCCATGGTGTCACTGCCCATGGTGACAGTGCTCACAGAGATAATGCCCATGGTGGCAGTGCACATAGTGGCAGTGCCTATGTTGACACTACCCATGGTGACAGTGCTCTCAGTGATAGTGCCCATGGTGACAGTGTCTACGGTGAGAGTGCCCATGGTTTTAGTGCATATGGTGTCAGTGCAAAAGGCTGACAGTGCCCATGGTGACAGTACTCCCGGTGATAGTGTCAATGGTTTCAGTGCCCATGGTGAGAGTGCTCATGGTTACAGTTCTCAAGGTGATAGTGCTCATGGTGATATTGCTCACGGTAACAGTGCCCATGATGACGTTACTCTTGCTGACAGTACTCATGCTGACAGTGCTCATGGTTGCACTGGACAAGGTGATAGTGCCCATGGTGGCAGTGCTCATGGTGACATTGCTCAAGGTGGCAGTGCCAATGGTGACAGTGCCCATGGTGGCAGTGCTCATGGTGATCGTGTTCACAGTGTCAATGCCCATGGTGACAGTGCTTATGGTGAAAGTGCTTACGGTGTTAGTGCTTATGGTGATAGTGCTCACGGTGATAGCGCCCTGGGTGACAGTGCTCATGGTGACAGTGCCCATGGTGACAGTGCTCATGGGGTCAGTGCTCAGGGTTGCAGTACCCATGGTGACAGGGTTCACAGTGACTCTGCCGATGGTGGTAGTGCCCATGGTGACAGTGCTATCGGTGACAGTGCCCATGGTGACTGTGCACACAGTGATAGCACCCATGGTGGCAGTGCCCATGGTGACAGTGCTCACAGTGATAGTACCCATGGTGGCAGTGCCCATGGTGACAGTGCCAATTGTGACAGTGCTCATGGTGATAGTGCACACGGTGGTAGTGCCCATAGTGAAAGTGCCCATGGAGACAGTGCCTATGGTGAAAGTGCCCAGGGTCACACTGCCCATGGTGACAGTGCTCATGGTGACAATGCCCATGGTGATGGTGCTCATGGTTAAACTGCCCATTGTGACAGTGCCCATGGTGATAGTGCCAGTGGTGACAGTGCTCACGGTGAAAGTGCCCATGGTGACATTGCCCACAGTGATAACGCTCAAGGTGACAGAGCTCACGGTGATAGTGGCCATGTTGACAGTGCCCTTGCTGAGAGTGCTCATGGTGATATTGCTCACGGTGACAGTGCCCATGGTGAGAGTGCTCATGTTGAGATTGCTCATGATGACAACACTCATGGTGGCAGTTCCCATGGTTACAATGCTCATTGTGGCAGTGCTCATGGTGATAGTGCTTATGTTGACAGTGCTCCCAGTGACACTGTCAATGGTTTCAGTGTCCATGGTGACAGTGCTTACGGTGATATTGCTCATGGTGACAGTGCTCCTGGTGATACTGCTCAGGGTGACAGTATGCACAGTTCCCATGGTGAGTGTGCCCACTGTGACTTTTCCCATGGTGACAGTGCCCACGGTCACAGTCTCCATGGTGAGAGTGTGCATGGAGACAGTGCACATTGTGACATTTCCCACAGTGAAAATGCCCATGGTGACAGTGCTAACGATGACAGTGCCAATGGTGACAGTGCCCATGGTGACAGTGCCCATGGTGATAGTGCCTATGGTGACAGTGCTCACGGTGACAGTGCCCATGGTGAGAGTTCTCATGGTGACAGTGCCCATGGTGACAGTGACCACAGTGACAATGCCCATGTTGACAGTGCTCACAATTAAAATGCTCATAGTGACAGTGCCCATGGTGATACTGCCCATGGGGGTCAGTGCTCACAGTGAAAGTGCCCATGGTCACATTGCCCACTGTGATAGTGCACAAGGTGAGAGTGCTCACAGTCTTAGTGCCCATGGTGACAGTGCCCATGGTGATAGTGCTCATGGTGATAGAGCCCATGGTGACAGTGCCCATGGTGGCAGTGCCCATGGTGACCATGTTCACAGTATCAATGCCCATGGTGACATTGCTCATGGTGACAGTGCTTACGGTGAAAGTGCTTACAGTGCTAGTTCTTACGGTGATAGTGCTCATGGTGATAGCGCCCTGGTGACAGTGCTTATGGTGACAGTGCTCATGGTGAAAGTACCCATGGTGACATTGCTCATGGTGACAGTGATCATGGTGATAGTGCCCATGGTGACAGTGCTCATGGGGTCAGTGCTCAGGGTTGCAGTACCAATGGTGACAGGGTTCACAGTGACTGTGCCAATGGCGGCAGTGCCCATGGTGACAGTGCTCATGGTGACAGTGTCCATGGTGACAGTGACCACAGTGTCAGTGCTCACAGTGATAGTGCCCATGGTAACAGTGCCCATGGTGACAGTGCTCACGGTGATAGTGTGCATGGTGACAGTGCACATGGTGACATTGCCCATGGTGAGAGTGCTCACAGTGAAAATGCCCATGGTGACATTGCTCATGGTGACAGTGCTTACATTGAAAGTGCTTACAGTGATAGTGCTCATGGTGATAGTGCTCACGGTGGCAGTGCCCAGGGTGACAGTGCCCATGGTGATAGTGCCCATGGTAATAGTGCCAACAGTGACACTGCCCAAGGTGATAATGCCCATGGTTACAGTTCCCATGGTGCCAGTTGCAATGGCGACAATGCCCACTGTGGCAGTGCCCATGGTGGCAGTGCCCATGGTGACAGTGCCCATAGTGACATTGCTCATAGTGACAGTGCTCATTGTGGCAGCGCCCATGGTGAGAGTGCTCATGGTGATAGCACCCATGGTGACAGTGCTCATGGTGACAGTACTCATAGTGACAGTGCTCATGGTGGCAGTGCTCTTGGTGACAGTGCTCAGGGTGATAGTGCCCATGGTGCCAGTGCTCTTGGAACAGTGCTCATGGTGATAGTACTCATGCTGACAGTGCCCATGGTGGCAGTGCCCATGGTCGCAGTGCTCATGGTGATAGTCACAGTGGCAGTGCCCACAGTGACAGTGCCCATTGTGATATTGCCCATGGTGATAGTGGCCATTGTGACAGTGCCCAGGGTCAGAGTGCCCATGGTGACAGGGTTCTCGGTTACAGTGCCCATGGTGACAATGCTCACGATGACAACGCCCATGGTGACAGTGCTCATGGTGGCAGTGCCCATGGTGACAGTGCTCATTGTGGCAGTGCTTATGGTTGAAGTGCCCATGGAGACAGTTCTCACAGTGGAAGTGCCCATGGTGGCAATGCCCATGGTGACAGCACACATGGTAACATTGCCCATGGTGACCCTGCTCAAGGTGATAATGCCCATGGTGACGGTGCCCATGATGGCAGTTCCCATGGTGACAATGCCCACTGTGGCAGTGCCGATGGTGACAGTGCACATGGTGACATTGTCCATGGTGACAGTAGTCACAGTCATATTGCCCATGGTGACAGTGCCCATAGTCGCTATACCCATGGTGACAGTGCTCACGGTGATAGTGTCCATGGTGACTGTGCTCATGGTGGTAATGCCCATGGTGACAGTACCGATGGTAACAGTGCTCTCGGTGATAGTGCTCATGGTGCCAGTTTCTACAGTGAGTGTCCATGGTGGTAGTGCACATGGTGGCAGTGCAAAATGCTGACAGTGCCCATGGTGACAGTGCACACAGTGATAGTGTCCATGGTGACTGTGCTCATGGTGTCAGTGCTCATGGTTGCAGTAACCATGTTGACAGTGCTCACAGTGACAGTACTCACAGTGACAGTACCGATAGTGACTGAGCTCACGGTTATAGTGCTCACGGGAATATAGTTCACGGTATTAGTGCCCATGGTGACTGTACCCATGGTGACAGTGCTCATGGTGAAAGTGCTCGCGGGGTTCAGCTTTGGATTTGGCCCCTCCTCTGCATGTAGGTCGCATGAGGGTGTCTGTTCTTCACTCAGGACGGGGTTAAAGGAGCCACTGATTCCGGGGCTCTGGCTCACTCAGGCCGTGTGGACTGAAGGGTATGGATATGGGGTGAGCCTGCGGCGGCAGAGGCCGAGATGATGTTGCACCTGCCAGAGGCGCGCTGTGTGTTCTCCCGGGGAAGTTGTCCCTGGATCACGGGACCCTGGCAGTGACGGGCTGCAGAAGCTCCCGGGAGGGGAGGTAGGGATAGTGACCTGTGCTCGCACACAGGCTTCTTGGTGGCTGCAGCAGCAGCCTTAGCGGCTCATGCCCGTCTCTGGGGTCCTCACTGATAGCCACGTCTCACGCCCTTCTCTGGAGCTCCTTTAAGCAGTGCTCATAATCTCCTCTCGTCGCGAACCAGGAAACAGAGGCAAGAAAGAGTCTCTTGTCTCTTTGGCAGCTGCAGACATTTCCGGACTCCCTCCTGGCTAGCCGTGGCACACTAACCCCTTCAGGCTATGTTCATGCCGCCAACCCCAGTCCTCTCCCTGCGATCTAAGCTCAGAAGCCCAAGTCTCAGCTCCCAGTCCCCGCCCTTCCCGGCGGGTGAGCAGACAATCCTCTGGGACTGGTGAGTGCTGGCAGGCACCGATCCTCTGTGCGGAAAACTCTCCGCTTTGCCATCCACACCCTGGTGGCTACACTCTCCTCCATGACCCTGAAGCTTCCCCCCTCCACCACCCGTAGTCTCTGCCCACAAAGGGGCTTCTAGTGTGTGGAAACCTTTCCTCCTTCACAGCTCCCTCTCACTGGTGCAGGTCCCATCCCTATTCTTCTGTCTCTGTTTTTTCGTTTTTCTTTTGCCCTACCCAGGTATGTGGGGGAGGTTCTTGCCTCTTGGGAGGTCTGAGGTCTTATGCCAGCGTTCAGGGGTGTTCTATAGGAGCAGTTCCACATGTAGATGTATTTCTGATGTATCTGTGGGGAGGAAGGTGATCTCTGCGTCCTACTCTTCCACCATCTTCTCCTGTCTCAATTTTTAATTTCTGAAAGTACCTTACATACGCTGTTAGTAATCTTCACAACCATTTGAGCTGGGTAAACTGAGTCAGGAAGGTCAGAATTATTGAACGAATGAATGAATGAGTAAAAAGTTCAGTAGCTTTAACGTATCTGGGACAGTCATAGTCTAACCAAGTTTCAATCCACAAGCATTTTTTACAATTCTGAAAACTTCCACATAATTGTAAATGGGACAATAGTAGTAAATTACTATTTGGATAAAGAAAAGATACAAGGTAGCACAACATAGTTTACCAACTTACAAACAGACACATTCAATTTGGTGCTAAGTCATGAAATATTCTTTTGCAATTTATGAAAAATATCCAATAGGCATGTAATGGCCAAAAAGTACAAATGATACAAATATCTATAGACATGACAATGTACAAATTGTGACATAAATCTATCAGAAACTAGAAAATCTATGTTGGTCTTATAGTTCCAGCTTGCTAAAAGATACAGGTTTTGGGTGGGAACACAAATAAATCCAGACCTGGCAGGGTTTCCAGAAAGTATGGGAACTAGCAAAGAGTATGCCTCTGGATGGCAGTGGGTCCAACATGAAATAAAACAGTGCCTTAATCGGTATGTTGTATGCTGGGATGGAAAATATAGGAGCAAGGGATATTTGGAGAATCAGACAGCTAAGTATTTGACACTAACAAAATCTACCAGTATCCCATAGGGCCTCAGGTACCATGCAAGGGTTTGAGGGATTCCAGTATTTAATTAAATCAAAATGTGACAATGGGAAGAATTAAGGACAGCCTCAGGGATAGATGAACTGGGTATGTTGCAACAGGACATGTCTCAGTTAACCTGATGGGTTCAAAATGCAGGAAGTGGGTATACGGGACAAGACAATACCCTAACTGTAAGAATAAAGGTTTTGGTCAGGGTAGGGCCTCATGTTCCTAAGCGTTGAAATAGAGCTCTTTAGTTTCTTCCTCCTACATGTAAGATTCTTTTAGAGGTTAAGATGATGCTGGGCCTGCAAGCTAAATTTAAATGGCTGGAATTAGGGAGAGAAAATAAGTTACATAGGCTCGGAACCAGGAAAAGCCTAACTAATGGTTTGCCTAAATAGAATTGAATGTTGGAACTGAATATTTTAATATGTAAACATTTTACTGACCCCAAAATGTGGCTTACCACACTCCCCCCAATCTCACACCGCCCACCCTAACCTGCAGTGGCTATGGGTCCCTTGATTTCCATGGAAATATAGAGAAAAGAGACACTGATCTGGCTTGCAGGTATTTAGTAAGTTGTTAGCCTCACATCACATACTAGTATCATGTAAGTAGGCCATCTGAAGTAGGAAGCTAAGGGGAAAAACCTTGAAAAACACTTAAAATCTTAAGCCACATCTCCATACTACACCACCTTTCACAATTTCTTCTCAGATAAGCATCATCCCCATCAGTGAAAAAACTCATATCTCATAATAATAAAAACAGGCCTAAATATTAAATGTGTCTTTGGAGGTCCCATCTATGGGATATCTTCCTGGTACTAGAAAAGTCGCCAGAAAGATCAATCTTTGCACCCCTCCCTGAAAGCTTACCACCAAGGAAAATGACTAGATCCATAGATTTCCTCCCTCAAACCAGCTTACCTCAAACATAAATCATTAGCAACTCAGCCTTTACTCACATTATCACAGTCACAAGAGTGGTTAGGGAGCAAAGCACTAACCACGGGAACTAAAACAGAGGTCACCCAGGCCAAGTTGGGCTGATGGCAGATATCTGCTCCTTACGCTTGGGTGCATAATGCGACTCACCACAATGCCTTTTTCACAGACCCTTTTTAAAGTTTCTCCACAAAATCCAACAGGTCATGTTCGTTCATGATGCTTTGAGATAAACAATTGTCAAGAGAAAAACATGCAATATGTCTTACAATGTTGCAGTCCTTAAAAATATGACAAGGAGATAACCATGTAGACAAAACCAGAGCATTTAAAATAATCTGTATTCTACAAACATACCAGTGAATGCTATTAATAAGGTAATATGACATAAAACAAAATGAGAAATATATGTAAGACTGTTCCCTTTAGTGTACAGAATTCATGGCAGTTGCTGCACTATCGAGCTACTTACATCTATGACTGTCTGTTCTGGTAATACAAAATGAGGCCAAAGTGTGTCAACTTGTTTCCCACAGAAACCAAAAAATCTACATGAATCACTTTTCTCCTGTGCCCTTTCACCTTATCTGCTCCCAGTTCTCCACGAATGTCCTCTTCCTTCTCTAATTATTCTCCTCTTCATTTTGCTTGGTCTTGCACCCAAGCATGCAAGACAGAGAATCCTAGAGGTCCAAGATTCTAGAGTGGCTGTTTGCAAGGGGGAGGAGGAGATTACAGTAACTGCCACACTGTATATACTTCTGTGCAAAGAAAAAGGGACAGTATTCAGAATGTCTCTCACATATAAAAGAGCTGGATGGCAGGATACCTGTGTGGCCCAAAGAATCAGAACAACCAAAGGCTGGAAGAGGAAAGGTCTGCAACCAGCTCTGTCTGCTAGCTCTCTGGTATTTGCTTCCAACAGGCAGAGTATATTTTGTGAAGCATCAAGCACTGAAAAGAAGACTCCTGCTGCTGGAAGATGACAGCAAGTAACATTCATGAGGGTAAGAATGCAAGATCAAGGTTTGTCCTAGACACAATGCCCATAATGGAAAAAAAAAAAAAAAAAGAAAGCAGAAGAGAAATGTAAGTCCAACCTGGCCCATCCTCGCCCTGCCCAAGGAAGGTAGGAGTCAAGGAGATGAAACTAAAAGAGAAGAGCCTTGGACCACAACATTCTCCACAAGCTACACTCAACAAACTTCACCCTACTCTTTAACCAAGTTACAAAAAGAGCTTCTTAAACCCTACACTTGCTCCTTAAAAGCTGCTATAAGTTCACTAATTAGACAGATACGATTTCAGAACAACTGTAATAGTTCAAACTAGATGGCTCTTGCCTTCCAAAGGATATTAATTAAGATATATATAGCTCTAAGTATATGATACATAAAATATTAATACTCTGTAGGATATAAGTAACTGTTAGTAAATTATATTAATGAATGTCTGTAAGAAATGTTGCAATGATTTTCCTAATGTAGGAGCCTGGGGGAGGTAAACTGGTCTTCTAGGATTTCCTCCCCAGAACTCAGAAATTTAGGTGTTGTTTTAGCTATCCTACACTCTCTCCATCCACCCCCGCCTTCCTGTTGGGGATCAGACCTCCCTATTGGCTATCTCATACCTTGAAACTGCCTGCTTTGTGACATCATTCTCCTACCAAACCCACTACCACTTGGTACAGTCTTGGGGTTTCCGTGGAGTTGTCTGTAAATAAATTTGGATCATCACAAGTGACCAGTGAGCAGTAACCAGTGACCTTTGTACTGGACACATGCGCCATTCAGCTGCAGCCACTCAGACATCCTCTGGTGTTGTCTCCTCATCCCTTGTATCTGCAGTTGATGCTGCTTCTTCTTCTCTGACCATGTCAGGTAAGAAAAGAAACTTTTCAAAGTTTTTCATTAGATTTATTTTGCCCCTAAATTTACTAGTAGATTCAAAATAGCACGGAATAATGAGGGAAAGTATTGAACTAGAGCTCTGGAGACCTAATTTCAGTTTTGATTTTGGCATTTACTAACTGTGTGACTTTGGACAAATCATTGACTCTCTCAGAAAGCCTGATTTTTTCCTTATCTGTTACATTAGGATAATACATTGGCTGACCACTCTGATCCCTTTCTTTTCTAATATTGAGCCTTAAAGGGTACCCATGTAGAAAATGAAATCAGAGACTTCTCAAGAGTGTTTCAACAGAAAGACAGAAAAGCCAGGTGACAAAGAAAACTAGCAATATATACCAAGATGTTTCATCTCTAATGGTCTCCCTCCACTAATATTTCGACTAGTTGAAAAGAGAAAACAGGGAGAGAGGATGGAGAGTACTGGGCTATAGGGAGGTCCAGAGTCAAAGGTAAGGAAGTTTAGGATAGTTTTCATCAACTTTTCACCAGGAAAGTCATACTCTGTTTTTTTTCTTTTACTGCCTCTCTGAATACAGTTGGTACTTGACAGTTTTGAATATAAATATCTTAGAAATATGTTCTAGAAATGATGCTTCCTATATACAAGAAACCAAAGTGGTTATCTAGGGGTCTGCTTTTCAATGTTTTATTCTTTCTAATTTTTAAACTATGTAGATGTTTCTCCAATTAAAAATTTTAAACGATATCTTCTAAATTGAATCAGAAGACTATTTCCTTTGTGTGATATGTAGGTTCTAAGGCAAGGTTGCTTTTCGTCTTTACAGTTCTTTCCTTCCTAACACAGAGAGCACATTGATCAACAGCCATCATTCATTTTTAGATCTTAGCTACCTAAGAAGAAAAAGTCAAGCCCCACATCTCTAATTCCACATTGAGGGAATTCGCTGGCGGTCTAGTGGTTAGGACTCGGTGCTTTCACTGGCAGGGCCACGCGGCACGGCAAAAAAAAAAAAAAATTCCACATTTATCTAGAACAATATTGTGGAGTCCTTTCAATGTTCTTACGTTTGAAAATCTCTTTTAATTGGATTCTAGTGATGATGGTGTTTTTAGGTTTTGGGATGTCATCTTCTTGGATGTTGAAGATGATTATAATCTAAGCTCTAGGATAAATACAAAAACCTTCTTGATACTTTTTAAGCTTCCTTTCTGCTTATTATATATTTCTATTCTTTGAAACATATATTTCTACCAGGCTTAATACCTGTTACTTGCTGTGTAAAAATATGAATGAGCACAATAATGAAATTCTTTTACACTTATTATTTTGCTGTTTGCTTTGTACCAGTTTTCACTGAAATACTTGCCTGCATATATTGTGGCTACCTATACATTCACATTGATTGAATTTTGTTGCTTGTTATGCATTTTTATTGATATATCTTCTCTGTCTGTATGTATTGGCTAGGAATTCATTCAAAATCACCTTCTATAGTGTTTTTTGGTTAATAGTATTCACTAAAATACAGTGGGCAAAATTCACTTTCATAACATTGCACGTATGGTACAGAAGGTCATTTGTTAGTAAACTCATTATGCTTTGATACTTGCCACATACCCCAGTTTTCATAACTATGTATTTTGTTTTCATTATGTAATATGTTTTTCATGATTTTTTTGTCTTTCTAGAACTTATTGCATCTTCCTGCATATAAATCATACACAATATATCAGTTTATTCATGTATTAATTATTACTGCTATTATTATTGGTGGTGGTGTTATAACCACTTTATAGATGAGTAATCTGAAGTAATCAGATAACTTTTTTCTTTCCAAAAGCACTTAAGAAATTCACTTTCGGGTAATCATTTTGAGGTAGGATGAGAAACCAGGCTTGACAAGGGTAAAAATGACTCTTTAAATTTACCAGGTGGACTGAGCTGTATGTGAACTCTAGGTAATAGCGTGGGAACTGCACAAGCAAAGTGAGACACTGAAGATTACAATGGTAATAGCTGTACTGTTTTCTAATGGACAAAAAAACTGCCTATAGTATAAGTTCTATTTCTCCTGCTTTCTGGCAGTATCATGCTCAGAGTAGCGTCCTGCCAAGGAAGTCAGGATACTTAGGTTCTGAAACCTGGCTAGGATACTAACATAATGAGAGAATTTGAACAAGTCAACCCGACCTCTCTGAGCCTCAGTTTCCTTCCTCATGACACTGTGAAAATAGAAGTTCTCTAAGGACCTCCTAGTTCTAAAATGCTTCCAGTCTAGGAAACAGCATAGAAGTCAATACTAGTGCAGGCTGAAGGGAAAGATAGGGTAGGGAGAAGGTTGCTTCCAGCCTAGAGAACAATGTCTGAACCATACCACTTGGGTCTTCTGCCCATCTGTGCCCAACATGGGAGCACAGGCAGTTAATACAGAAGAGTGTAAAACTGCTCAGTCCTTACAACCATCATAACGGTCTGATTTTTGGTTTCTCAGTAAGTATTGACATTAGAGGTGTCCTGATAGCAAGAATCTTAAGATAATGCTGTTCCTCAAACATAGTGAGAATTTATCAATCTCCCTGATTTTTTCATTACCCTCTTGTTCTTACAGAAAATTTCCAAAATCCACCTGTACTTGGAACTCTAAATTCTCTGCAGCACTCTCTTCCTATGGTGAGCAATGCAACTTCCCTAACAGGAAGTGTCTGCAACTTCTCCAGAGTCTCTGCTCCTGCCATCAGTTCGGCATCAGCTACGGCTACCTCTTTCCAGACACTCATGGGTAGTGCCTACCTTCACCAACAGTCTAGCACAACTATGTTATCTGCAGTTACTGACCAGAGCCAGATCTCCACTTCAGCTGCTTCCTATCCAGGTGTTCTTGACTGGGACATCACAGGAAGCACTGAAAAGAATTCTTCTTCACTCGGAGACTTTACTCTGGCCATCACTGACCAGCACACAGCTGCTTCCTCCATGTTTATGGCAGCCCAGTATGATAAAACTGCAGACCCCAATAACATGGCCCCTCTATATCCATCACTTTCTGCCAGGCTTGCTCAGGGAACACCATCTCAAATTCCCAATCAGGGACACAGCCTGTCACTTCCCTACCAGGAAGGAAGCCAGGTATATTACTATAACTACGGCACATTGGGGTCTTTACTGTATGGAGAACTTGGCTCCTGCATGCAATCCTATGGCTCTGTGTCATACACATGAAGTAGGGCCTCTGTGCAACCAGAAATGGTAATGGTACTAAAGGAGATTCAACCCACAAATATCCAACCACCAGCTTCCACCTCTGGAATCTACTACCCTGTGCCTGCTCAACCCATCACAGAAACAAGTTTTCAAGGTGAGTACAAACAGCAAGAAAGTTGAACAATGAGGTCAGCATTAAAAAATGGGGTCATGTCTACAGCTGGAAAGTGGTGTACAGACAGGTAGAATTTAGATCCTGAGCCTTTAATAACCACTACCTTCACTCAGGGCTCTCTGTTTTTCGACTCTATATAAGAACACCTAGGGCTTCCCTGGTGGTGCGGTGGTTAAGAATCCGCCTGACAATGCAGGGGACACGGGTTCGAGCCTTGGTCTGGGAAGATCCCACATGCCGTGGAGCAACTAAGCCCATGTGCCACAACTACTGAGCCTGACAATGCAGGGGACACGGGTTCGAGCCTTGGTCTGGGAAGATCCCACATGCCGTGGAGCAACTAAGCCCATGTGCCACAACTACTGAGCCTGCATTCTAGAGCCCGTGAGCCACAACTACTGAAGCCCACGTGCCTAGAGCCCGTGCTCCGCAGCAAGAGAAGCCACCGCAATGAGAAGCCCGCACACTGCAACCAAGAGTAGCCCCCGCTAGCCACAACTAGAGAAAGCCCGTGTACAGCAATGAAGACCCAGTGCAGCCAAAAAAATTCATGCATAACATAAATAAGTGCAAAAAAAATAAATAAAAATAAATTAAAAAAAAAGAACACCTAATTGAGGTGGGAAGGTGGGAGGGACTCTCTAAAGGTCATCTATGCTACATGTACAAGAACCCTGAGAGCATACCAATAGGTACCACATTTTTCACTGTTGTAGCCGATCATTCCCCCTGTACTACCACAGTGTATCACTCCCTTCCCTGATCTACTGCTAGAGTCTCTTTGGAAGGTGTTTCAGATCTCTTATTATGATAGTGCCAGTTTACCTGTCCTCACTTCCTTAAATTATACCAGGATTTAAGACCTTGTGGTCCGGGATCCTGTCCAGAGCAAGTAGGCTAAGACTCTGTCTTTGTTTATATGTTTCATCAGGAAGGGCTCTACTCCCTCTCCTAGTTCATGGTGTGAAGTGTTCTTAGCCTTTCAGGAAAGTGGGGAGAATTGAAAGGACTCTATATGAGAATGCTAGGCTTTGTAAAACATTTCATTTTAAAAAAAATAAGACTCATTTTTTATTTGACTTCTAACAATCCTATGAAATACAAAGAAAGCCAAGAAATCAGTGACATGAAATGATCACCAGTAAGAATTACAACAGTCTCCACTTATCTCGTAGCATAGGGCACTGTCTGTGATTCTTAAGAAGAGTTAGTAGAAATGCCTTGCCCATCTTGCCCCTAAGCACCAACACAGCAATCACGTACCTTGAAAGGTACGTGATTGCTGTGTTGGTGTTTAGGGGGACCATCTCACTTACCAGGGAATGACTTCTACCTTGATTCCTTTGTAGGGATGGAGACTTCCCTGGTGATGAAAAATTCCCTGGGATTGCAGCCTCCAAGCCAGACATTTTGTGTGACACAAACTCAAGAACTCCCCAAGTCCTGCAGGGGCAGAAATATTCAGATAATTGAGAGTAACCCACCACCTGAACTTGGGGACATTTCAGGGACAGCTCCAGTCCAGAGTGCCAGTAGTCTCCTGGCCCTGCCTCCAGCTCCAAGCCAGGGAAAAATAGACAGGAAGCACTTGGAGGATATTACAACCAAGCTTTCAAAGCCTCTGGATGCCTACCAGATCCCAAGAGAAAACCAAGAGCCTTCACTACTCCCTTTAGATATCCCTGATATTCACCAGCTCCTGGCCTGCACGGATCCCCTCAGCCAAGAGGAGAAGGCTGGTTCTGAAAATGCTGATCTGGGAAAGAACAGCCTGAGTCTTGAGGACCGAGGGACAGTTGAAAATGGGATGGAATCTAGCAGTGGTTTTGTAGATATTACTACACTGGCGGAGGATATTCACCTTCCCCAGCTCTTTAATTCTTTGAAAGATCTTGATCAATCCAAAGGTCCCAACGTGATCAAAGCCAAAGACACCAGAGCCATTAAGGCGAATCAGGTGCAGGAAAAGACAAGTGTCATAAAGGTTCCCTCTGATCAACCCAGGAAGAACAAACATAAAGCCTCTGAGCCTATCAGTGGTGCTCCCAAGGCCAAAATCTAGCCAAAGAATCCAGAGTGCCTGTTAGGGGGAGAAGTGGTTCTATGCAATGCTGCAGTCAGTGACAGGGCTCCTGTGAACACGGCCAAGGATTCTAAAGGCAAACCTCAGAAAGTTGCATCCAGAAAGATCAGCAAAATGAAGAGCCATGGACAGGAAAGGACCACAAGGACCAGAGGAAGAAAGAAGGCTGAAGAGAATAAGCAGTCAGGGAACAAAGTCAAGGCAGAAGAGAAGCCAACAATTCCCCAGACGAAGCGAAAGCAACACCAAACTGAGCTTATCCAAGAGAGCTTTAAAAAGCCTCGAACCTCCATAGGCATGCGCATGCTGGAGTCTGTGAAGGTTTTTCATGCACTGGGGAAGAAGAATGATAAGAGAACTGGGCTCTCCTCCTGTTGGGTCTTGGGAAATTCAAGCAAACCTAAAGACCCCTAGCCACCCCCAGCTATCCAGCCATGGCGGAATACCCCACGTGAGGGTAAGGGTCCTGAGAAAACTCAAGTCGAAGCCCAGAAACCAGACAGCAGTGCTGAAAGAGAGTGTCCGTCTCCACCCCAGTATGAGCTGCTGCCTCCTGGGAAGGTCAAGTTGATATATCTGCCTTTTTCTGCCTGGGACAAGCCTCAAGCTCAACCTGCTCCTCGGAGGCCACAGTCTCTGGCCTCTCATCGGCCTGCTGTTGCTGACCGTGCCCACCCTGCTTCTACTAACTCAGCTCAACCTGCTTTAGTGAGTTCATCCTAGCCAGCTCCTGCCTCTTTGCCAGGTCCTGCCAAACCATCTCAGCCAACTGTGACCAACCCAACCCAACCCAACTGGGTTGGACCGACTGTACCCAGCCTAGTGTCCCTCAGTCTGCTGCTCCTAGGCCTGCACCCTAAAAAACTTCATCTTGCACCTCTCTCCAGTGGGAGCCTGTTCCCCCTGCTGTGACTAAGCGCCAGTCCCCAGCCAAGCTCCAAACCCCATTTCTACTCCAAGACTTCAGCAAGCAACCAGTTCCATGGAGGGAATGCAATGTTCCTGAGGCAGTAATGTCAAAGCCCATCGAAAAAGAGCAGAGGCCAGAGCGGGAGGTCATGAAGAGGCGGGCCCAACAACAAGGTGAGAATGCTGCCAAATACACCTCTTTGGGGAAACTGCAATTTTTCATTGAGAGGGAAAAAGAAATGGAAATTGCTGACTACTACGGATATTTAAAGTAAGAGCTGCTAGGATTGTTGGTGCCACCTTGGGGACCAGCTGTTCTTCCATGTATAGATAAGATAGGTATAAATTTCTCTATTTATTTTGATGTATTTTCAAACAATAAAACTGAATAAATAAATGTAATAGAATTAATAGGTGAGTAATAAAACTTTTGAATTTTGAGATGCTGCTAACTGTGGTGTGTGTTTGTTTTTTTTTTTTTTTGATGGGGTTGGAATCAAAGTCTGCATGAGAAAAGAAGGACTGAAAGTTGGATGGGACAATGAAGGAAAGGGGTAAAAACTGAGGAAAGAAAAAGGAACTTGGCCCAGGGCTAGGAAGGCCAAAAGACATTTATGGATTTATGAAAGGAAGCAGGAGTGAGGATGAAAGGGCAGAAGTAAAAAGCAGGGTCAGAGGTCAGGGTTGAAAGAACCAAATCTGAGTAGAGTTGAAAATGACAGAAGGTGACTCTAGGTTTACTAGGAGAAAGGTCTCTTGGGGAAGTTGGCCTTAAGTCTCACAACCACCAGATAGGTATTTAAGAAAACAGGAGGTTCAGGACACATCTCTGAAAGGTTTGAGTTGCCTTATTCAGGTGTGATTATAGTGGGGGGATAGGGAAATCTACGAGAGAGGTGGCTAGGGCTCAGAGTTATCCTAGGGGTAGCTGACAACAGGGGCAGAACCAAGGGAACTGCTGCATCAGGAGGCCCACGAATAGGGCCTGGTATGTACATCACCCTGTACTCAACACCTAAGCACCAGGGCAGCTAATGCACTATTCAGTTAATCCTGGCAACGACAGGCAAGGCCAGTATTCCTGTGCCACTTCACTTAGAGAGGTGCAGCAAAGGGCTGAGGTCCCGTCGCATGTGGAGGTACAAGGCCTCAACTGGAGGCCCAAATGCCTCCGAAGTCCTCAGTATTTACAAATGCCCGCAGGCGGCCAACCTGGCTTTCAGAGAACAGCATCCTGAGGTTACTGGTGGACGAGATCAAACTTCTGGACGGGCCTAAATATTATCTTGAGGGGCTTCCTCCATTGACCAGGGTGTGTGCCGCCTTCTGTAAACATCACCATCAACTGAAACGCACAAGAAAAATCCGACGGAAGCGTCCACTCTCACGGGTGAAAGCGGTGGAGGCACGCACACTGGGCAGTCGCTCCAACAGCCACAGGACCCAGGTGCCCAGCGGTTCACGGGTTCCCTGGGAGGCCTTGTGGGGCAGGTCGAGGGAGTGAGGATGGGAGAGAGTGGCAGGGGTGGGCGTCAAAAGGAATATAGTGGGGAGAAGGGAGAGATGGAGACAGTGGATACTGGATAGTGACCATGGGAAAACTGGCAATTTTCATTTTCAAAATTAATTTTTTGAGATGTTATTCACATGCCATAACATTCACCTTCTGAAACTGCAAATTCAGTGTCATTTCGTACATTCACAAGCCTATGCAACCATCACCGTCATCTAACCCATCACGTTTTCATCACCCCACAAAGAACCCCGCGTAACCATCAGCAGGCCCTCTTCATCCCCTCCTCCTTCAGTCCCTGCAACCATTAATTTCCTTTCTGTCACTATAGTTTTGCCTTTTCTGGACATTTCATGAAATAATACAAATGTGACCACCGTGTGTGGCTTCTTTCACTTAGCATAATGTTTTCAAGTTCGTCCATGTCGTAGAATGTGTCAGTACTTCATTCCTTTTTATGACTGTATAATATTTCACATATACACCACATTTAAAAAATCCATTCATCCATTGATGGGCATTTGGTTTTTTTACACTAATAATCTCCATTTATTGACAGTTTATTCTGTGCCAGGCAGCACCAGGCTAAGTTACTGACCTTATTTCACAGATAAAGAGGCCTGGAGAGTGTGAAGAGTTTGCCCAAGATCAAGAGCTAGTAATTTGGGGAACTGGGGTTTGAACTCAGGCGAACTTCAGAGGTAATAAATTCACATGACAGAACATTAGAAAAGGTACACAAGGGTATTCAATGAAAAGTCAACCTTTTCCCCACGTTCCCCAGCCACACATTTCCCTCCTCAGAGACATCTGCTTTTGCCATGCTGTGGATCCTTCCAGAGAACAATTTATACCTCAACATGTATGTATCACAATTTATTGACTAACCTGTCCCACTGATTTGAAATGTCACTTTTATGGTATAATAGATTCTTTTTTTTTTTTTTTTTTTTGCGGTATGCGGGCCTCTCACTGTTGTGACCTCTCCCGTTGTGTAGCATAGGCTCCGGACGCGCAGGCTCAGTGGCCATGGCTCACGGGCCCAGCCGCTCCACGGCATGTGGGATCTTCCCGTACCGGGGCATGAACCCATGTCCCCTGCATCAGCAGGCAGACTCTCAACCACTGCGCCACCAGGAAAGCCCTATAATAGATTCTTATACATATTTATATTACTCTTTTCAGAGCTGTCCTGACTCTTTTTGCCTATCTTTTATGTTTTCCATTTCTCTAAAATTCTTTTTATCTTCAAAAATAATTTTTCCTTTTCCTGTTTGTTTCTCTTAAGGTATTATGTTCATTCACTCATATGATTTTATTTAAATTATTTACTTTTGGAGGTGTCGGGTATTAGTCACAGCATGTGGGCTCTTCGTTACAGTGCGTGGGCTCTTCCTTGCAGCTCGTGGGCTCTCTAGTTGTGGCGCGTGGGCTCCACAGCACGTGGGCTCAGTAGTTGCAGTGTGCGGGCTTAGTTTGTCTGCGGCATGGGGGATCTCAGTTCCTCAACCAGGGATCGAACCTGCATCCCCTGCATTGGAAGGCAGATTCTTAACCACTGGACAACCAGGGAAGTCCCCACTCTTGTATTATTTTAAATTTAGTCCTCATTTCTGAATTTTTTTCCTTTATTTTGAATTCTGTCCTGAGTTCTAACATCTTACCTAATTCTGGTTTATGCTGTTCGTTCACTTTTTTTTCATTATGGTAAAATATATATAAAACAAAATTTAGTATTTCAACCATTTTCAAGTATACAATTCAGTGACATTAAATATATTCACAATGCTGTGTGACCATCACCACTATCCAAATTCAAAATAATTATGTCTAAAGATTGAGCAGGACCTCAGAAAGATGGAGGCAGCAGCATAGTTTCTGAATCTCTCCAAACCCTTTCATGGAAGAAGATCAACTAAAACCAAACACCCATAGGTGGCATTTATCAGCATTTACCGTTTCCAGAACTTTTTCACCATCCCAAACAGACTCTAGAGCCATTAAACAATAACTTCCCATTCCCTCTTCGATCCACGTTCTTTCATCTTTTCCACTGTTTTTCCTAACATCTTTTAGCCCACTTTGAAATAATAGGTTACAGTTTTGATCTGTTTTGTGGACCTGTCTTTTCCAAATTTATTTTATTGTCTGAAGAGATGCTATTCTTATTCTCTTTTCCCTTACACTACCTCTGTACGGGATTTGATCCCAATCCTTTTCTTTTATTGATTTTTGGATGAAAATAGGTTTAAAGCACTTTGAAAAGGAGGTGCGAGGCCATGTGGAAACATGTTCCTCATGGCTGTTTCATCAATGCTTCACTTATTCTGGTGTTTTTTTTTTTTTTTTTTTTTTTTTGGTACACGAGCCTCTCACTGCTGTGGCCTCTCCCGTTGTGGAGTGCAGGCTCAGTGGCCATGGCTCACTGGCCCAGCTGCTCCGCGGCATGTGGGATCTTCCCGGACCGGGGCACGAACCTGTGTCCCCTGCATCGGCAGGCAGACTCTCAACCACTGCGCCACCAGGGAAGCCCTACTTATACTGTTTTGAAATAACTGTTTTCCAGGAGGCATAAACCAGTGGGCTTTATCATTGGACAGAGTGCAGAGAAAGGACCCCACGAAAGCTGATCACCTTAGCAAAAATGATTTAGTTATGGTTTCACCCAAGATTGGTCACAAACCAGCCTGGGAAACTCAATGAACCAGAGACAAGGTATAATGCCATCTTTCCTTCTCTCTGCCTCAGCTCTCAAGGATTGGTCACCTACATGTTATTAGTAATTATTAGTTGGTTTCTGTTCATAATTACTATCAGAAGACACAGCACTTATGGGCCTAATTATACTGCCCAGCTACGCACTATTCTTCTTCATTTTGGCTTCCTGTCCACCAGCAGGAACCTGATTTATTTTTGTTCTCCCTTCACCACAGCCCAGTAATTTCTGTGAATGACTCTCAGTCTCACCAGAATCTGTATCTCTCACTCTGCCCCAACATCCCACCCCATCATTCGTTCCCCGAAGTGTACTCTAGAAATTTAGGTAAACTGGATATTTTACCACTGTTCACCATCTCTTATGAAACCAGAAGAAGAGCAGCTTTCTTATGGAATGATGGAGAACTTGTAAAGATAAAACACCAGTCTGCAGGAGAAAGGGGAGAAGAGAATGATGGAAATAGTTTCCGGAAAACTATTTTTACATTTTGTTTTGTTTGTTCCTGGTAAATAAATTGAAATCTTCTAAACATTAAAAGAAAATCTAAACCACTAAATTCAATAATACAGGAATATAACTTTTTAAAAAAATTTCTTTGGCTATGCAGCATGTGGGATCTTAGCTCCCCAACTAGGGATTGTACCCATGCCTGCTGCACTGGAAATGCAGAGTCTTAACCACTGGACCACCAGGGAAGTCCCAGGAATATAACTTTTAGAGGAGAAGTTATAAACCCCTTGGTTATATGAACTGGAGATTTTTAGTAAGAAGTCAAATATTTTAAATGACTTGGAGCTTTAAAGAAAGGAAGAAAGGAAGGAAGGAAGGAAGGAAGAAAAAGGGACTTCCTTGGTGGTGCAGTGGATATAATATCAAAAATAAAGTAATTAATTAAATAAATTTAAAAAAGAAAAAAAAAATGCCGAAATCCACTGACTAATTATTCAGGCTGTTATATCCCGCTATTTCCAGATACATCCCTTTAAAAACTTTTGGTAAAAGGTTATCTTATGTCAGAACAAATGAATTACAAACTTTTCTTTTTGTCCAAAATTTGAGAAATTCCCCTACGCTTCTACCTTCAAATTTTATAAAAAGGGAAAAGTAGTGACAACCGTTATACTTACATCCAATTGCATCATCTGGCCACATACCTTCTACATCAATCAAATATCTACAAAACAACAAAATTCGAGTTATTTGTAAATAAAAAGAAAAGAAAAAAAAAACCTTTTTGCAAAAAAAGGTCCAATTTCACTTTACAAATATAGATATAAAAATCGTAAGAAACTATCAGCACATCTAATCAATAATTATTAAAGAATGATATACACCAGGACTACAAAAAGGCATTATTCCAAGGATGCAAGAATAATGCAACTTTAGAAACTCTATTAATATAATTATTTACATTAATACAACAACTTAACTAATAAATGAAAGAGAATAAAATACAGGACCAAACTGGCAGATGTTAAAAAGTTATCTGATAACATGCAACAGTTTCGGTGAAAATGCTCTGTACGCTAAAAAGAGGAGACTTAATATGACAGAGTATTCATCAAGAACCAACAAATAACAAAAGACAAATTAGGATAAATATTAACATCATATCTAAAAAATCCTATCTAACCAACCATAGGAGCCAGAAACTTAGGAATCACCATCACTGACAGCTATTTCTCCCTCACCCTCATCCTCAACCCACCACCAGTGCTAACAATGATACTGCCTACATACCTCTAGAATCTGTCCACATCTTTCCACCAAAATGACCACCATACCCTGGTTCAAGCCACCATTATGCCCAATTTCTACAAAAGTCTCCTAACTTGTTTCCTCACTTCCATTCTTTTTCCCTGCAGTGTATTCTCCACTCGGTAGCAAAATGATAGGTTGAAAATGCAATTGGGTATGTTCCACACACTCACCTTCAACAAAAAAAGTTCAATGGTTTCCTTTTACTCTTAAAGTCTGAAACCTTAAACATAAGCCTGCACGATTGAGCTCCTACCCTCACTTGTAGCTCCATTATAATCACATGCTCCCCCAACAGCCCCACCTTCCTGGCCAGTTCCTCCAACACAACATATGCTTTCCTCTTATAGGGTCTTTTGTTATTCCTTATGCTCAGAAATCTCTCCGAAACGTCCCTATCTGCTTAATACCTACTCATCCTTCAGATATCAGCTGAAACATCCCTAAATAAACCTTCTCTAATCTCCATGATGAGATCAAATCCTCCCTAAAATATGCTCTCATGGTACCATGTTCCTCTCCTTGGCACTTGTCAGAGTTGTAATTCTACATGCAGAGTATGATTCTTGAATATCTATTCTTCCCTCTCTGGACTGTTAGAATTCACAAAGGGCAGGTCAAGTCTCTTCACTCACAAAATTTCACAAGTCTTTTTGCTAGCAACCAGCACAGTGTTTAAACATAACACATGCTCAATAAGTATTTCCTGCATGAACCACCATAAATTGGTACAGTGTAGCAACATCCACAAAAAGCATAAGGGCATCAATTCTTTGATGCAGAAGTCCCATTCTGAGTGAAGTTAACTGAGATAAAGCATATATATTCAAAGGTGTTCACACAGCAATGTTCATTACTATGACGTTTTATAATATCAAAAACTTCGGACTTTTATATGTTCATCAGTGAGCAAAGCAACAATGCAGCCTTAAAAAAAATAAACAAATGGGACCTAATGAAACTTAAAAGCTTTTGCACAGCAAAGTATAAACAAGACAAAAAGACAACCCTCAGAATGGGAGAAAATATTTGCAAACGAATCAACAAAGGATTAATCTCCACAATATATAAATAGGTCATGCAGCTCATTATTAAAAAAACAAACAACCCAATCAAAAAATGGGCAGAAGACCTAAATAGACATTTCTCCAAAGAAGACATACAGATGGCCAAGAGGCACATGAAAAGCTGCTCAACATCACTAATTATTAACGAAATGCAAATCAAAACTACAATGAGGTATCTCCTCACACCAGTTAGAATGGGCATCATCAGAAAATCTACAAACAACAAATGCTGGAGAAGGTGTGAGGAAAGGTAACCCTCTTGCACTGCTGGTGGTAATGTAAACTGATACAGCCACTATGGAGAACAGTATGCAGGTTCCTTAAAAAATAAAAATAGAATTACCATGTGACCCAGCTATCCCAGTACTGGGCATATACCCAGAGAAAACCATAATTCTAAAAGACATATGCACCCCAATGTTCAATGCAGCACTACTCACAACAGCTAGGTCATGGAAGCAACCTAAATGCCCATCGACAGATGAAAGGCCAAAGAAGATGTGGTGCGTATATGCAATGGAATATTACTCAGAGATAAAAAAGAATGAAATTGGGTCATTTGTAGAGACGTGGACGGACCTAGAGACTGTCATACAGAGTGAAGTAATTCAGAAAGAGAAAAACAAATATTGTATATTAATGCATAAATGTGGAATCTAGAAAAATGGTACAGATGAACCGGTTTGCAAGGCAGAACTAGAGACACAGATGTAGAGAACAAACGTATGGACACCAAGGGGGGAAAGCGGGGCAGGGCGGGGGTCAGTGGTGGTGAGATAAATTGGAAGATTGGGATTGACATATATACACTAATATGTATAAAATAGATAACTAGTAAGAACCTGCTGTATAAAAAATAAATTTTTAAAAGTCAAAAATAAATAAATAAAAAATTAATTAATAATTAAAAAAAAAAGAATGAGGTTGGAAGACTGTCAAAACAGCACACAGATCACATACTCAAGCCCCAGAAGATGGGGAAGTGCCGTAAGTCCCCCACTTTGGATGACATCTCCCTGCCTCACAAGTCTCAGTCCGACTGGGCTAGCTTTGGCAAGGGGACGGAGCTGGATCAGGAGCCGCTGCTGCCATATCTGGATCAAGTTCCAGTTTTAGTCTATCATCCAACACCTAGCCAGACTTGCCTAGCAACTCAGCTGAGAGGAACAAAATAGGATAGCTCAAAAGAACAGGCCTCATACAACATCAGCCTAAAGCAGTTTATGACCCTGGAAGAAATGGATCAGAAAAAATGATCCGGGGGACTTCCCTGGTGGTGTACTGGATAAAGACTCTGCACTCCCAATGCAGGGGGCCCGGGTTCATTCCCTGGTCATGGAACTAGATCCCACACGCATGCCACAACTAAGAGTTTGCATGCCACAACAAAGGAGCCCACTGGCTGCAACTAAGACCCAGCACAACCAAAAAAAAAAAAAAAAATCAATCAATAGAATAAAACAAATATTATAAAAAAAGATCCGGGAGTGTGTGATCTGTATGATGGACTTTGTTTATGAGAACCCAATTTTATTTCTGCTGTGTATGCAGATCACCTGGGCTGTACAGATGACTGGCTGATGAGATCCTTCACGTGCCCCTCCTGCATGGAGACAGTTGATGCAGCACTGCTTTTGTCCTACGAGACTAACTGAGCCAGTGTCTCTCACCTGACTTCAAGAGAACCATCATTTTTGGTGGTTTTGATCTTTTGTCATTGAGCCCAAAGAGCGGGGGATTAGGAATAAGATCATGCATGAAAGTTTCCTAAAAATTCCTGAACGGCTGCAGATGTTGGGGAAAAGTACGTAATAGTTTAGAAATTTAGGGGGAAAAGTAGGATGCTATTTTTATGTAAAGCCTTCGCTCAGTGTTTAAAAATATAATTGTATTTAGATCTTGTTATTGCTCCAGTACATAGGATTTGTGTAAAGTGTTACAGCAGCTATATATGTTTCAGTTGTGTGTCGAAGATTAGGATAAAGATAGTGGTTGTTTTTCCTAAGTGAGATATCTTTCTTCTTTCCCCTACCCAAATTCTTTTCTGAAGTTGCTGGCATTTAGGTCAAGGTTTTATTTAAAGCTACATTTTATAACACTGGCACAAAAAAAGTAGTTTTAAGCTTTTTTGCATAGTTCTTTTTTTTTTTAGAATAAACATAGAGCATTTATTTTTTACTTTATAGGAACTCCACAAGTTAAGGTCCCATTGTTCTTTTGCTGTGATTGTTGTTCCTATTGATGCTGCTGTTTTCTGTCTTTGCTGGTTCTTTCTAATCTACCATTTGTCATTATTGGCATACGATCATCTCAGGGTCACAAGATGGCTGCTGTAAAACCAAGTATCATATTCTAACAAAACAAGGAGGAAGCAGAAAAAGAGTCCCAACGGTCATTTTCCTAATGCATATTTATCTTTCTTCAGAGAAAAATATCATTCTCATAAGCACAATAACAGTCTTCCCCTAATTACTCATTTGCCAAAACAGATTGATATGACCATTCATAAGACAATTCATGGCAAGGAGGGATATGATAATGATTGCCTCAGCCTAACAAGGATTTATCCACGAAAGCTGAATTCTTCTCTCCTCAAAGAAATCAACACTTTTCTACATACAAAACACAAGTCTCTTGAAGGGTTCTTCATAAGTGCATTATAGAAGAATTTAGTATGTCATAAGCACTTAAGGATTTGACATTCAACTGTAGTAGTATCCGTGTTGGTTAATTTTCTTACAAGCCCCATGATGAGTTTGAGAAAACCTGAAAGAATTAGAGTATCAGGTTCTATTAAATCCTTACATGTATCTTGCTTAAGTTTTGGTTCATTAATTTATATCCAACTACATAAAGCAAATTTGGAGGGAAATAAATAAATAAATAAATAAATAAATAAGATTGAGGTCTCCAAATATTTTCATAGGAAGATGTCCACCATATATTAAATTATAAACCAGAATGTCTAAATACTATACCATTAAATCAAATGTACAGTCAGTGCTGTATATCCAACGGTTCCATATCCTGCAGATATGGAAGGCTGACAATACTACATCATTTTACATATGGGACTTGAACATCGGAGGATTTTGGTATCCATGGGAAGTCCTAAAACCAAACCCCTGCAGATACCAAGGGACCACTGTATATGCTTCTATCTGCATTTTTTACATCTGAAAAAATATGTGCTAAATTATTACTGGTGGTAACCTCTGAGTAGGGGGCACAATTGCCTTCCACTTCATACATTTCTATGACTGCATTTTTTGCATTCAGCTTACATTAGCTTACATTACTGCTGTAAACAGAACAATTTAAACATGGTCTGCCTCTTGGGGTTGGCAACTCACCTGCAGATATGGTAGCCAGTCCTGTTTAAATTATGGGTACAGTGGACACCAATAAGTCTGTCTATAAAACAGGGAATATGGAATTAAGTAAGCAAATACACTAAAACCAAGTTATACAATTTTCTGAAGAGTAGCCTTTATTAGTTACCACAACACTACCACTATCCTGAAAAGGAAAAACTCTGAAGAAAAGAGTGTTTTTGCAGGAATGTACTATCAAGAATTAACTACTATATGTCAAAATTCATTGTCTCTGGGAAATTTTGCATAGCCTCCAATCAGATGCAGTAGCGTGGACTGGAGAATGCCCATCAGGAACTTATGTGACTATAGAAAAAGGGAGTGGATTAAAAAAAAAAAACAGGCTACCAGAAGAATAGCATTTGTTTTTGAGTGAAACAGATGGAATGCCTTCACTTTCAATGCTCAATATTAAAAAGAACAAACGGTTTCTGAAGGGCTCTTGGGGTCCCAAAGCACTTCCATTCCTTCTCTCATTCAGTGCTCCTCACATGCCACGGGTCTATGTGCTTGTGGAGTTCCTGGGTTAACTAGTACCGTTTTTGTTTCACAATGAAAAAGTAAGGCTTAAGACGTAAGCCCAAGCTGCACAGCAGGCAAACAGAAAAAAGACTAGAATTGAGTCTCAGGTTTTCCCAACTATGCCACAGTATTTCGTGGTCCAGCACTTAAAAAAATTATATGAGAAAGTAAATAAAACACAACAACACGTAGCTGATCTCTGCAAAAGATATGTCTGTGACTATGTGGTGATTGGCATTCGTCATCTCCTGCCTGGATTACTATCGCCCTACAATTCTAAAAATCTCTTCTATTTCAACTAATCCACAACATGGAAGATGTTATCTTTCTAAAATATAAACTTGGCTGGATTGCTCTGTTGCTTAAACTTCTTCACTTAGCACAGAATAAAGCCCAAGTTTTTAGCACAGCATTGAGAACTCTTTACAAACAAGTATCAGTCTCTCTCTCCAACTGCATTATAAGTTCAAACTATAACTTACGGGCTTCACTGGTGGCGCAGTGGTTGAGAGTCCACCTGCCGATGCAGGGGACATGGGTTCGTGCCCCGGTACAGGAGGATCCCACATGCCACGGAGCGGCTGGGCCCGTGAGCCACGGCCGCAGAGCCTGCACGTCCGGAGCCTGTGCTCCACAACGGGACAGGCCACAACAGTGAGAGGCCCGCGTACTGCAAAAAAAACCCCACAAAAAAACCACGACTTACAAGGACCTACATCATCCACCTCCCTCCTTTGCCCTGCCAGCCTCCCTGATCTCATCCTCTACTGCCCTGCCCTCACTCACTTTCCCCTGTCCAGCCACACTGGCTTCCTTACTATTCCTCAAATATGCCAAGCACAGTTGTGCCTCAGGGACTTTGCACCTACTATTCCTTCTGCTTCAGAACACACCCTCCCACCCCATCTCCACTCTCCCAGAACACACCCTCCCACTCCATCTCCACTCTCCCACATAACCAATGGCTTGTTTCTCACTTCAAGGCTCTGCTCAACCGACATCTTATTAGAGGGGACTTCCCTGATCACCTAACACATTCCCTTACCTCTTCATCTTGTTTTGTTATTCTCCAAAGCATTTACCACCACTTGACAATCCATATATTGACTTATTTATTCATCTCTCTCCCCCACTAGAAAGTAAAGTACGTAAGGGAAAGAACTTTGTTCTCTTCCTACTTCCTAGAACAGTGCCTTCAACTTAGAAGGTGTTATACAAATATTTGCTGAAAATGAATGTATGGATTCTTTGCCCTTTCACATTACCCTCTAGTCACACCAGAGGCTGCCCTTCCAGAGCACAAGTTCAAGCCCTGTGCCTTTTGTACCTGTTCCCAATACCTGGGCTGTCCTTTCCTCATTCCGCAAAATCCTCTTACCCCAAGCCCAGCTCAAACACTGTCTCCTCAGTCAGGCCTTCCTCAATTTCTCCTCTATATTCCTGATGCACTTGATTCTTTTATCATAATTAACCCACTTATAGTCACTACATGTTTATCTTCCTAGATAACTGTAAGTTGCTACTGAACAAAGACTTCTACTCACCTCTGTATCCCCGTGCCATAACAACAAACCTATAAGGCTCTCGGTGTTTACTGAAACAATTTATTTTCTGAGTCTCTACCAATTCTAGGGAGTGGATAGTATAGTCTCCTCCTCATTATCAGTGAGCCTAGCATCTGTGGGAGGGGCTTATAGCAGAGGAAGTCACCAAAGGATCATAACTAAGGTCCTGAGACTGCAATGGCAGAGAGTATGGTGAAGTTAGCTCACTGGAGGCAGAAGACCCACAGAGGAGTCAGCATATGCAATGGACTACACTTGGTATAACATGTGAACAATCAAGGTTTACAAACGTGTTCTCATGCACTTGTAAGGATCTTCTAGCCCATGGGGAACAGACAGAACACACACACAAAGGAGCCTGGAGGAAGCAAGTTGGTCAGCAGCTGCACCCTAACATCTTAAGAGGTAACATTTCTGTGACTACAGCTTACACAAATCAGATAATTTGCCTCCTTTCTAGACACCCTGGTTATCACACGCAAGACCAAGCCTGTAAAGTTTTAAAGCTAAAGTACAGGGACAATCTGTGAATAGGGCTTAAGATATTTAAGAGCTAGTACCTGCATTAAGCCACCAGGTTATAGAATGAAAATTTATCTTGAAATTCCAGTCTCTTCCTCTCTCTCTCACCTCCTTTCCCCTATCTTCCCACCTCCATCTCTATTCCTTCTCCCCTACTCCCTGTTTTATGTATATATGTGCATCATTTTATATATACACGGAATATTTACTGTCTGTTAGATTTATTTAATAAAGTGCACACTCCTCAGGCTCAATTTAGAAAGAGGACAAAATGAACACTTTCTCATGGGGGTGAGTGGCGTTCCAAAGACAAAAGATTCCTCAGTCTTAAAACATGGCAAACACCATGTTCCTTCTGATAGATAGATGCTAGAAAAAGGCATGTGGATCCTTAAAATTCACATGCTTTTAAGATCTACTATCAACAGAGTAGATCCTAAAGCAGAAACAATAAAACACCAGCCTTTTAAGTTCTTCCTGCCTGAAGATGAGAATAAGAGGTGGTAGTGTACTTCCTCACTTGCACCCAAAGTGTAAAGGCAGCAAAAATATCTTAAACAAGTATGATAAGGAAGCCACTCTTCTGGTCCACTTGTTTTGCTTTGCCTCTAGGGATCTGTCTCACTGCAAACCTTTGCTTTATGTTTTCTCTTTTATATACGCTAAGAACCTGAGAGTCTTAACCTTTTCTTCCACCGCTCAACCAATAAATAGGACAAAAGAACATTTTAATTTTTTTATGTATTTTCCATTCAAATTTTTAAAAAAGAGATAAGTAAGCTAGTTCAGTTCATATTTCTCACAAAATCACTTTCCAAACTAAATTGTTTGTGACCATGAACAGGAAAAACACCGTCCTCTATTAGCACCATCTGACATTTCCACCTTAATGTTACCAAGCACAACAGGCCTAATGTCAGAAGTATTAAAAATGTTAAAAATCCCCAACCCCACTCAAAATGCATACCAAAGTTCTGGTAAAGGAAAACAAAAACAAAAACAACTCACCATTATCTTTATT
This sequence comes from Lagenorhynchus albirostris, assembly GCF_949774975.1. Classification (NCBI taxonomy): domain Eukaryota; kingdom Metazoa; phylum Chordata; class Mammalia; order Artiodactyla; family Delphinidae; genus Lagenorhynchus; species Lagenorhynchus albirostris. The sequence continues at coordinate 29,951,595 of NC_083108.1, read as the reverse complement.
TTCTTTCAGAAACCCATTAACAGCACACTGGAATTTAAAACTAGTGTCGTCATCTGGCACCTGATACCCAATTGTACAAATTTCTAAATAAGGAATAGTTTCTGGTAAGTCCTATAAGGCAAAACCATGAAAATATGTATTATTTCCTTTGTAGGAAAAGAATAAAATATTCATTAGAGAAGGCAGAATATAAACCAGGAGAGTACATTAAACTTAGTATGTCAGTCATTCTGATAAGAGCCATTTTTTCCAAAGCTGTTTTAACCAGTAATTATCACTTGATTTTCATTAAAACTGCAGAATGGACAGTTACTAGGCATGCAAAAAGAAAAGCAAATCTATGTGAATGAATGCACATGTAACTCAAAATGATATAAACAGTTCTACTTACATTTATGTTCTATCTTACATTTCAAGGGCCATAAAGCAGCTGTGATTTAAGTAGAATAGTAGAATAGAGTCAGAAGAACTTGGATTCGAATTAGGAAATAGAGCAAATTTCAGGCATTGTTGACAACTGGTATGCCTGGCATGGGAGAAATAGACTATCAATAGAAGACAGAAAAGGATAAGTGAAAATTCTCTAGTTCTGAATTTAAATGGAAAGTAGCAGTATGAACCTATGACATATTTTAAAAATATTAAAAACAAACATACATATTTCCTAGCTCTGACCACTGAAAAAGTCTAGAAAAAACTGATGTCATGTCAAAAGGACTCAGGAGTCACTGAGAAGCTCCAACTGGCCAAAGATAGGGTCTCAGTTAGAATAATAACTGTAACAGAGTCCACGGTGATATGAATAAATAAATTTTACAAAACTGGTCACCACTGGAGGATATTTGTGAATCAACTCATTATTTTGAAAACTGTTAAACAAGAGAAGAGAATCATGCCTCTACAACTGGGCAACCAAATAGCTGATGAGGGGAATCTTCTCCCCATAGAAATATACCCAGCTAATAAGTGAAAAAAAGAACAACAGAATTCACCAACATTTGAAGCCTCAAGTGAATTAATGGATGTAGGTATGAATCATCAGTGACTGCTAATATCACAGAAAGAGACAATTATATGTCTCCATGGAAGAAAACATCATCACCTACGAAACTGTCTTGCCAAAACAAAACATGCAAGCTTCATTCTGATCAACTACCAATTTACAGGAAATAAAAGGATTGAAGAATATGTTAACAACACATGGAATATAATCATCAAAATCTAGATTGGACAAATTACCTGGTTTCTTTAAAAATAAAATTCAAGGAGGAAAAAAAAAGTGAGAGAGATATGGAGAGAGAACCAAGAGATTAAACAAGACTTAAGAGACCTAACAATCAAGGCAATGTGTGGACCTTATTTGGATCTAATTCAAAATTCTTAAAAACAATTTTTTATGACATTGAGGAGACAACTGCAAATTTGAGCACTCGCTTGGTATTTAATATTAAAAAATGATATCATCGGAATAAAAGTCCGATATTTTAAATACACATACCCAAAATGTATAGCTGGGGCTTCCCTGGTGGCGCAGTGGCTGAGAATCTGCCTGCCAATGCAGGGAACACAGGTTCGAGCCCTGGTCTGGGAAGATCCCACATGCCGCGGAGCAACTAGGCCCCTGAGCCACAACTACTGAGCCGGCGCGTCTGGAGCCTGTGCTCCACAACAAGAGAGGCCTCAATAGTGAGAGGCCCGCGCACCGTGATGAAGACTGGCCCCCGCTTGCCGCAACTAGAGAAAGCCCTCTCACAGAAACGAAGACCCAACACAGCCAAAAAATAAATAAACTAAATAATTAATTTAAAAAAATGTATAGGTGTAATTACATGTTGTCTCGGAGCTGCTTCAAGATAATATGGAATGGGGTGAAACAGGTGGGGATATAGATAAAACATGACAGCCATCAGTTGGTAAATAATAAAGCTGGATGAGTTCGTGGGTATACAAGGAACACTTACAGTATTTTGTATACTTTTGTAAATGTTTAAAATTTGTGATAATTGTTTAAAATCAAGACGACACTGTAGAAAACAGTTTGGCAGTTTCTCAAAGTTTAAACGTAGAGCTACCGTATGATTCAACAACTCTGCTACTACCTACACTGCCCATCTAAAAGAACTGAAAGCAGGGATTTGAGCAAATATTTGTACACCAATGATCATAGCAGCAAGATTCACAATAACTACAAGGTGGAAACAACCCAAGTGTCAATCAACCGATGAATAACAAAATATGGTATATACACACAGTGGGATTTATTAAGCCAAAATAGGAATGGCATTTTATTACATGCTATAACATGGATGAACCTTGAAAACAATAGGTTTAGTGAAATAAGCCAGACATAGAAGGATAAATATTGTAGATTCCACTTACACGAGGTACCTAGAATAGGCAAATACATAGAGACAGAAAATAGAAGAGCGGTTACTAAGGGCCGGTGGGAGGGAAAATGGGGTTGTTACTGTTTGATGGTTACAGAGTTTTTGTTGAGGATGACGAAAACGTTTTGGTTATAGACAGTGGTGACAGTTACACAACACTGTGACTGCATTTAATGCCACTGAACTGCATATTTATAAATGGTTAAAATAAATATGATTTATGTATATTTTACCACAGTAAAAGAAAGAGGAATAACTCAGTTGAAATTTCAATTCTTCCTTGTCCGAGAGTCAGTTTCATCGTCTTTAAAATTCGTAATTGTAGTTGTCTATCCTCTGAGTTTAGTGCAGAGTAAGCACTCAGTAGGAGGTATCAGTACTACTTCCACTTCAACAGCAAAGGACTCTTGTGAAGAGTAACTAAGTCAATGGATATGAAAGAACCTTATAAATGGCAAACTGCTATACAAATGTTAACAAACATTAGGTGTTACTGTCTCCCAAGGCCATGGAACAGGTCAGAAGAAGGATAATTCTTTTGCATTGGTATGTCCTACATGGGCCAAGAGAACACATGGGTTTCTGTATTATATCAGAAGATATTAGGAAAAGAAAGCATAAAACTTAGAGAACAATTGTCTTTAACAGTGATGCTTAAACATGCTCAGGCAACAGCTTAAAATAAGTGCTAAAGACATAATGGACATACTTTTCTTTCCTTTTAGGCTACTACTATTCTTACTAAAAGTTTACTTCATTTTCAAAATATAGAACATGGAAGCTTATAGACTTTCTTAAGCATCTCTAGAGGCTACTGCTGAAGACTATAGTTCAATTCATATCTTTAATCTAATTTTGAAACAGCAATTACAAATGTGTATTTAAGGAAACGACTAGCTTCCCTTTTTGAACCCATGAAAGAAGGCCAGGATTCACCTTAGCATAAGATGATAACTACTGAATTACTATGAATTTTTACAGTATCAGAAAGAAGGTCATTTTCAATTACGGGTTCCATTTACCTCTGGCTTAAAATAGCGGCGAGTATATGTTAAGTCAATAATCAGCCCAAGTTCTTCATTGTGTTCTTGGAGTTTGTTAAGGGGGGAAAAACATTCTTCTGGAGCAAGATTCTTTTCAAAGCTCTGTCAGAAAGGATAAAATAAGAAAGAACATGCGTTTAAAATCCTTTATTATATTATCCATTTATTCAAACCCTGTGATGCTAACATGAGATTCAAAGTAAAGTTTTTTCCTCTGGAGTTTACAAGCGATATTACGATCCTTTCTTCCAGAGAGATTAGATGGAAGAAAATAAGCTCACTTCTATATAGTTATTTCTATATCTGTTTATTTCATGGTGGTCTCCTAACCAGACTGTAAACTCCCAGAAGGCAGGGACTACATCAATTTTGCCTACCGCTGTACTGCCAGCTCCAAGCAGAGTGCCTGTAAATAGACACATAAATAAATACTTCTTGAATATCTACCTATATCAAGGATGGTTTTCACTGCTAAATAATCTTTTATGTATTTGGCTTATTTATGTACTCTGTTCGATTGATCTGTTTGGTTATTCAAGTGCCAGCAACACACTTTTCTTTTTAAATTAGTAGACTAGTTTTAGAGCAGTTTGAGATTCACAACAAAACTGAGCAAAATGTACACAGTTCCCACTTATACCCTCTCTCCTTCATCCCACACAGCCTTCCCCATTATCAACATGCCATACCAGTGTACTTCATTTGTGAGAATTCATGAACCAACACTGACACATCAGTATCAATCAAAATCCATAGTTTATTGCATTCCTGATACAAGTAACTGACTATTTCTTTATTTCTAGTATAGTCATCCCCAAACATTTACATACTGAGATACATATTACTCTCTTATAAATTACATTTTTCTTTACTTATAGTTAGGGCATTCCACTGGTTTTGTTTTTTTTAAATTAAGTACAAAAGTAGGTTGTATTTATCTATGAATTCCATTTCTGGATAGTAAAGGTGGTATAAAAAGTATTTGCTATAAAAAGGGAAAATGGAATATGATGGGGTTGAGAGCCAGGGCTTTATAGGGTGAATTCAGATTTCTGGAAGAATGCGGTATTAACTTTTGCTTACCTTTTTTAAAGGAACTTTGAATGCAGTGAAACGAGTCCCAGGCATCCGCTGTTCAACTGGGAGATAGTCTTTCCACCTATTTATATATATTTTGTTAGGCAAATTTTATGTTTGGCTGTCTCCTTGCATAGGATGAATGCGCCTTGAAAATGGAAATCATATCCCTCTATAGTAGGTCCCTCTTCTTTCTGCTTTGCACTTTGCTGCTCCACTTATTCAACCCCACCTTGTAATAAGCTATACTTCCCTCGTTCCTGTTTTCCCATCTTGAAAACAGATAAAAGGCAACAAAACAATGCAAAAGTCTCAAAAAATTAGGGATATCTAAAACCAGAGATGCCCAGAACTTCTGTATCTCTAATAAAACCTAGCCTGGTGTTGACTACTATGGTATCATTAATACATACATGTTGACTGAAATAGTTTGAACTCAATTCTTCCCCTTCACAGTTTAGTTTTAGTCCTCACACAAAACATGATAATAAAATTCTTTAATGCTAGGAATCACAGTGAAAAATAATATCTGAACTGACTTCTGTAAGATGAGTTAGAACTAAGGTTAATTCAGTGTATCTGAAGCATAGAAAGTGAGGGCAATAGTGGCACAAGATAGGGCTAGAGAAGCAGAGAGGATTCTAGACCACGCAGAGTCTTAAAGGCCAACAGTTTGTTTTCTATTCTCAAAACAATGCTTTTGAGCGATGTCTATGAGCAATGTTCCAACTTGCTTTTAAGGTTTCTTGTGTGAAGAATGGATTGGAAGGAAACAAGAAATATGGACACTACTTAGGACCTAATTGCAGCACACAGGCAAGTTCAGTATTAGGATGCTGAGGAAGAGGTGACAGATTCGGAAGAAATTCAGGAGATAAACCGAAGCGGGTTTAATGGGGTATGAGATGGAGGAAAGGAAGGTCTTAGGGAATTAAAGGGTTTACTGCACACATGAGCAAAGTCTCAAAATTAATCATTTGAACGTACAGAGGTAGATCTCTCAAATGACACCGGTTAGGAAGCAACAGTACGCCCTTTATAATTCCTAGAGACAACACAAATCAACTGTTTCGATGGAAAATTCGGCAGTACCCGTGCGTTTTTTCACTCAACCTTAGTTCCAGGTCCTCTTACTCACATTTTCTGTGCCAAAACAACACAGCTTGAGGAACTGAAGGGGATTCCATTTTGGTAATTAAGGAGTGTCCCCAACACTGACAGTCCCATCTTAAAAAGCAGTCCCTCTGCATTTTACCCTAGGAGCTATGGCCAGAGCCTCCCTTTGAAAACGATGAGGGGAAATCAGAACATCACACACTGTCCCTTTCAGCTACTGTGAACTGAGCCGCGAGACGACCAATACCCCCTAGCACAGCGCGGACGGGGCAGCGCGCGGGGGCAACAGTCACAGGTGACGGCACAGGAGACGAAGCCCAGGCCCAGGGGCTCTGAGCTCCACCAGCAACGCCCAGTGGCCAAGGCGTATTACCTTTCCGGGATGTGCTTTCCGCCCTTCCTCCTGGCCGACGAACCTCCGGAAAAGCCGCGACGCTGACACCAGCGCCCACGGGCATGATGCCACTGGCTCACGTGACCCCCAAGATGCCGCCCACCCAACGCCAAGAGTGCTGAAGTCGCCAACCCGGCGCACTCGGTGCCAGCACAAGGCCCCGAACCACAAGCGCCAAGGCACAAGCCCACACAGCTCGCGGACCTCCTTCTACTGCGCATGCGTCACCGCCCGTCCAGATGACGTCCTCACGCCGAGACACTTCATTAGTAGAGGAGTCTGACGCCTGCAATTCCCTCCTTAGCCAGAAGATGGTAGCAGAGGTCCATTAGTTCGTGTGTGCACCCTTCAGAACTCCAATCATATGGGACATGGAAAGTTGTCCCACTCTCCCAGTATCTTGTGTGGTTCTTTCAGATATTTCCCAAGTGCTTACGTTCACACTTGTATCTTGTATGTAAGTATTTCTACGTAATGGAGATCCTGTATTTTATACAAGAGCAGCATACTATACATAGTCTACAATCTGTCTTGGATAGTGATTTTGCCAGTCAATTTTTGCGTACATCCATTCGATTCTCTTTAATAGCTGCGTCAGATTACATACTTTACATGGCCAGTCCAATAGTGACGGACTTTTAGTTGTTATCAGTTTGGGGGTATTTTGTTTGTTTGTTTTGTTTGTTTGTTTTTGTCCTCTGTTATAGATAGGCTGCAATGTGAACCTCTTATACATGTGTATAGCTATATACAAATTTCTAGACATAGAAATTCTTGAATGAAAGAGATGCAAACTTAAAATATTGAAAGATTTTCAATCCATCTAATCTGCCTAATCAACCTTCAAAAATACTCTATCAACTTATACTCCACTCACAGTGAAACATTTATTGGGTTTCTATTATGTGCCTGGTATCATGCTGGAGGTTGACAGTATGGATTTACATTTTAGACAATACCAAAATATGCCTGAGAGAGATAAGAGTGGAGCTCAAGTATAACATTTCCTCACAGTATCAGGCATAGGGATCTGTACCTGTTAGAAAAACTATGAATCCTGCCACAAGTGGAACAGCAAAGAACAGCATGTCCTACAGTAGGTCTGAAGGTATAATAGCATACTAAATTCCATTGTTATTTATAATAACCTATGTTTTTTGTTAGTTTTACTTTTCAGTTTCTAATTTCTGAAAGTATCTGACATACACTGTTAGTAATCTTCTTCACAACCATTTGAGCTGGGTAAACTGAGTCAGGAAGGTCAGAATTATTGAATGAATGAATGAATGAGTAAAAAGTTCAGTAGCTTTAATGTATCTGGGACAGTCCATAGTCTAACCAAGTTTCAATCCACAAGCATTTATTTACAATTCTGAAAACTTCCACATAATTACAAATGGGACAATAGTAGTCAATTACTACTTGGATAAAGAAAAGATACAAGTTAGCACAACCTAGTTCACAAACTTACAATTAGGCACATTCAATTTGGTGCTAAGTCATAAAATATTCTTTTGCAATTTATGAAAAATATCCAATAGGCATGTAATGGCCAAAAAGTACAAATGATACAAATATCTATAGACATGACAATGTACAAATTGTGACATAAATCTATCAGAAACTAGAAAATCTATGTTGGTCTTATAGTTCCAGCTTGCTAAAAGATACAGGCTTTGGGTGGGAACACAAAAAAATCCAGACCTGGCCATAACGGGGTTTCCAGAAAGTATGGGAACTAGCAAAGAGTAGGCCTCTGGATGGGAGTGGGTCCAACATGAGATGAAATAATGCCTTAATGGGTATGTAGTATGCTGGGATGGAAAATATAGGAACAAGGGATATTTGGAGAATCAGACAGCTAAGTATTTGACACTAACAAAATCTACCAGTATCCCATAGGGCCTCAGGTACCATGCAAGGGTTTGAGGGATTCCAGTATTTAATTAAATCAAAATGTGACAATGGGAAGAATTAAGGACAGCCTCAGGGGTAGACGAACTGGGGATGTTTACACCAAGACATGTCTCAGTTAACCTGATGGGTTCAAAATGCAGGAAGTGGGTATACGGGACAAGACAATACCCTAACTGTAAGAATAAAGGTTTCGGTCAGGGTAGGGCCTCATGTTCCTAAGTGTTGAAATAGAGCTCTTTAGTTTCTTCCTCCTACATGTAAGATTCTTTTAGAGGTTAAGATGATTCTGAGCCTGCAAGCTAAAGTTAAATGGCTGGAACCAGGGAGGGAAACTAAGTTACATAGGCTCGGAACCAGGAAAAGCCTAACTAACGGTTTGCCTAACTAAACAGAATTGAATGTTGGAACTGAATATTTTAATATGTAAACATTTTACTGACCCCAAAATGTGGCTTACCACACTCCCCCCAATCTCACACCGCCCACCCTAACCTGCAGTGGCTATGGGTCCCTTGATTTCCATGGAAATATAGAGAAAAGAGACACTGATCTGGCTTGCAGGTATTTAGTAAGTTGTTAGCCTCACATCACATACTAGTATCATGTAAGTAGGCCATCTGAAGTAGGAAGCTAAGGGGAAAAACCTTGAAAAACACTTAAAATCTTAAGCCACATCTCCATACTACACCACCTTTCACAATTTCTTCTCAGATAAGCATCATCCCCATCAGTGAAAAAACTCATATCTCATAATAATAAAAACAGGCCTAAATATTAAATGTGTGTCTTTGGAGGTCCCATCTATGGGATATCTTCCTGGTACTAGAAAAGTCGCCAGAAAGATCAATCTTTGCACCCCTCCCTGAAAGCTTACCACCAAGGAAAATGACTAGATCCATAGCTTTCCTCCCTCAAACCAGCTTACCTCAAACATAAATCATTAGCAACTCAGCCTTTACTCACATTATCACAGTCACGAGAGTGGTTAGGGAGCAAAGCACTAACCACGGGAACTAAAACAGAGGTCACCCAGGCCAAGTTGGGCTGATGGCAGATATCTGCTCCTTACGCTTGGGTGCATAATGCGACTCGCCACAATGCCTTTTTCACAGACCCTTTTTAAAGTTTCTCCACAAAATCCAACAGGTCATGTTCGTTCATGATGCTTTGAGATAAACAATTGTCAAGAGAAAAACATGCAATGTGTCTTACAATGTTGCAGTCCTTAAAAATATGACAAGGAGATAACCATGTAGACAAAACCAGAGCATTTAAAATAATCTGTATTCTACAAACATACCAGTGAATGCTATTAATAAGGTAATATGACATAAAACAAAATGAGAAATATATGTAAGACTGTTCCCTTTAGTGTACAGAATTCATGGCAGTTGCTGCACTATCGAGCTACTTACATCTATGACTGTCTGTTCTGGTAATACAAAATGAGGCCAAAGTGTGTCAACTTGTTTCCCACAGAAACCAAAAAATCTACATGAATCACTTTTCTCCTGTGCCCTTTCACCTTATCTGCTCCCAGTTCTCCACGAATGTCCTCTTCCTTCTCTAATTATTCTCCTCTTCATTTTGCTTGGCCTTGCACCCAAGCATGCAAGACAGAGAATCCTAGAGGTCCAAGATTCTAGAGTGGCTGTTTGCAAGGGGGAGGAGGAGATTACAGTAACTGCCACACTGTATATACTTCTGTGCAAAGAAAAAGGGACAGTATTCAGAATGTCTCTCACATATAAAAGAGCTGGACGGCAGGATACCTGTGTGGCCCAAGGAACTAGAGGTAGCAAATTATGGGGAAAACAACTGTAACCAAAGGCTGGAAGAGGAAATGTTTGCAACCAGCTCTGTCTCCTAGCTCTCTGGTATTTGCGTCCAACGGGCAGAGTCTATTTTGTGAAGCATCAAACACTGAAAAGAAGACTCCTGCTGCTTGAAGTTGACAGGAAGTAACATCCATGAGGGTAAGATCAAGGCTTGTCCTAGAAACAATGCCCATAATGGAAAAAAAAAAAAAAAGAAAGCAGAAGAGAAATGTAAGTCGCAAGTCCAACCTGGCCCAGCCTGGCCCAGCCCAAGGAAGGTAGGAGTCAAGGAGACGAAATTAAAAGAGAAGAGCCTTGGACCACAACACTCTCCACAAGGTACACTCAACGAACTTCACCCTATGCTTTAACCAAGTTACAAAAAGAGCTTCTTAATCCTTACTTTTGCTCCTTAAAAGCTGCTATAAGTTCACTAATTAGACAGATATGATTTCAGAGCAACTGTAATAGTTCAAACTAGATGGCTCTTGCCTTCCTAAGGATATTAATTAAATAAGATATATATAGCTCTAAGTATATGATACATAAAATATAATACTGTGTAGGATATAGGTAACTGTTAGTAAATTATATTAATGAACGTCTGTAAGAAATGTTGTAATGATTTCCCTAATGTAAGAGCCTGGGGGAGGTAAATCTGTCTTCTAGGATTTCCTCCCCAGAGCTCAGAAATTTAGGTGTTGTTTTAGCTCTCCTACACTCTCTCCATCCACCCCCGCCTTCCTGTTGGGGATCAGACCTCCCTATTGGCTATCTCATACCTTGAAACTGCCTGCTTTGTGACATCATTCTCCTATATCATATAAGTGACCAGTGAGCAGTAACCAGTGACCTTTGTACTGGACACATGCGCCATTCAGCTGCAGCCACTCAGACATCCTCTGGTGTTGCCTCCTCATCCCTTGTATCTGCAGTTGATGTTTTCTCTTCTTCTCTGACCATGTCAGCTAAGAAAAGAAACTTTTAAAAGTTTTTCATTAGATTTATTTTGCCCCTAAATTTACTAGTAGATTCAAAATAGCATGGAATAATGAGGGAACGTATTGCACTAGAAGTCTGGAGACCTAATTTCAGGTTTGACTTTACTATCTGTGTGACTTTGGACAAATCAGTGACTGTCTCACAAAGCCTGATATTTTCCTTATCTGTTACGTTAGGATACTACATTGGTTGATCACTCTGATCCCTTTCTTCTCTAATATTGAGCCTTAAAGGGTACCCATGTAGAAAATGAAAGCAGGGACTTCTCAAGAGTGTTTCAACAGAAACACAGAAAAGCCAGGTGACATAGAAAACTAGCAATATATAGCAAGATGTTTCATCTCTACTGGTCTCCCTCCACTAATATTTCGACTAGTTGAAAAGAGAAAACAGGGAGAGAGGATGGAGAGTACTGGGCTATATAGGGAGGCACAGAGTCAAACGTAAGGAAGTTTAGGATTGTTTTCATCAGCACAGGTCAACAGGAACCAAGAGATAGGAAACAATATAAGAATGAAGAGGGAAAGCATTGAGGAGCTCTCAAGAAAAACGTAGTTTGCAATGGAATGTTGATGGGAACCAAAGATTTTAAATTAAAGCAGAAACAGCATAGAGTGAATTCTGCTCAGAGCAGGGCAAAACAAAGTTGATTGTAGCAAATCCTTATTTTAACAGACTAAGAGGAAAGTAAGGACAGAAGAGGGTATCACCAGGAAAGGCAGCTTACCAGAAAAGTCATACTCAGTTTTTTTTTTCTTTTATTGCCTCTCTGAATACAGCTGGCACTTGACAGTTTTCAATATAAACATTTTAGAAATATGTCCTAGAAATGATGCTTCCTATATACAAGAAACCAAAGTGGTTATCTAGGGGTCTGCTTTTCAATGTTTTATTCTTTCTAATGTTTAAACTATGTAGACATTTTACCAATTAAACATTTTAAATGGTATCTTCGAAATTGAATCAGAAGGACTATTTCCTTTGTGTGATATGTAGCTTCTAAGGCAAGGTTGCTTTTCATCTTTACAGTTCTTTCCTTCCTAACACAGAGAGCACATTGATCAACAGCCATCCTTCGTTTTTACATCTTAGCTACCTAAGAAGAAAAAGAAAAAGTCAAGCCCCACATTTCTAATTCCATATTGAGGGAAATCGCTGGGGGTCTAGTGGTTAGGACTCGGTGCTTTCACTGCCAGGGCCACGCGGCGTGGCAAAAAAAAAAAAAATTCCACATTTATCTAGAACAATATTGCGGAGTCCTTTCGATGTTCTTAAATTTGAAAAATCTTTTTTAATTGGACTCTAGTGATGATGTTTTTTTTAGGTTTTGGGATGTCATCTTCTTGGATGTTGAAGATGATTATAATCTAAGTTCTAGGATAAATACAAAAACCTTCTTGATACTTTTTAAGCTTCCTTTCTGCTTATTATATATTTCTATTCTTTGAAACATATATTTCTACCAGGCTTAATACCTGTTACTTGCTGTGTAAAAATATGAATGAGCACAATAATGAAATTCTTTTACACTTATTATTTTGCTGTCTGCTTTGTACCAGTTTTCATTGAAATACTTGTCTGCATATATTGTGGCTACCTATACTTTCACATTGATTGAATTTTGTTGCTTTTTATGCATTTTTACTGATATATCTTCTCTGTCTGTATGTATTGGCTAGGAATTCATTCAAAATCACCTTCTATCGTGTTTTTTGGTTAATAGTATTCACTAAAATACAGTGGGCAAAATTCATTTTCATAACATTGCATGTATGGTACAGAATGTCATTTGTTAGTAAACTCATTATGCTTTGATACTTGCCACATACCCCAGTTTTCATAACTACGTATTTCGTTTTCATTATGTAATATGTTTTTCATGATTTTTCTTTGTCTTTCTAGAACTTATTGTATCTTCCTCCATATAAATCATATACAATATAACAGTTTATTCATGTATTAATTATTACTGCTATTATTATTGGTGGTGGTGTTATAACCACTTTATAGATGAGTAATCTGAAGTAATCAGATAACTTTTCTCTTAAGAAAAGAAATTCACTTTCTTAAGAAATTCACTTTCAGGTAATCATTTTGAGGTAGGATGAGAAACCAGGCTTGAAGAGGGTAAAAATGACTCTTTAAATTTACCAGGTGGACTGAGCTATATGTGAACTCTAGGTAATAGCATGGGAACTGCACAAGCAAAGTGAGACACTGAAGATTACAATGGTAATAGCCGTACTGTTTTCTAACAGAAAAAAAAACTGCCTATAGTATAAGTTCTATTTCTCCTGCTTTCTGGCAGTATCATGCTCAGAGTAGCGTCCTGCCAAGGAAGTCAGGATACTTAGGTTCTGAAACCTGGTAAGGATACTAACATAATGAGAGAATTTGAACAATTCAACCCGACCTCTCTGAGCCTCAGTTTCCTTCCTCATGAAATGAGACTGTGAAAATAGAAGTTCTCTAAGGACCTCCTAGTTCTAAAATGCTTCCAGTCTAGGAAACAGCATAGAAGTCAATACTAGCGCAGGCTGAAGGGAAAGATAGGGCAGGGAGAAGGTTGCTTCCAGCCTAGAGAACAATGTCTGAACCATACCACTTGGGTCTTCTGCCCATCTGTGCCCAATATGGGAGCACAGGCAGTTAATACAGAAGAGTGTAAAACTGCTCAGTCCTTACAACCATCATAACGGTCTGATTTTTGGTTTCTCAGTTAAGTATTGACGTTAGAGGTGTCCTGATAGCAAGAATCTTAAGATAATGCTGTTCCTCAAACATAGTGAGAATTTATCAATCTCCCTGATTTTTTCATTACTCTCTTGTTCTTACAGAAAATTTCCAAAATCCACCTGTACTTGGAACTCTAAATTCTCTGCAGCACTCTCTTCCTGTGGTGAGGAATGCAACTTCCATAACAGGAAGTGTCTGCAACTTCTCCAGAGTCTCTGCTCCTGCCGTCAGTTTGGCATCAGCTACTGGTATCTCCTTCCGGACACTCATGTGTAGTGCCTACCTTCACCAACAGTCTAGCACAACTATGTTATCTGGAGTCACTGACCAGAGCCAGATCTCCACTTCAGCTGCTTCCTATCCAGGTGTTCTTGACTGGGACATCACAGGAAGCACTGAAAAGAATTCTTCTTCACTCGGAGACTTTACTCTGGCAGTCACTGACCCACACACAGCTGCTTCCTCCATGTTTATGGCAGCCCAGTATGATAAAACTGCAGGCCCCAATAACATGGCCCCTCTATATCCATCACTTTCTTCCAGACTTGCTCAGGGAACACCATCTCAAATTCCCAATCAGGGACACAGCCTGTCACTTCCCTACCAGGAAGGAAGCCAGGTATATTACTATAACTACGGCACATTGGGGTCTTTACTGTATGGAGAACTTGGCTCCTGCCTGCAATCCTATGGCTCTGTGTCATACACAGGAAGTAGGGCCTCTGTGCAACCAGAATTGGTAATGGTACTAAGGGAGGTTCAGCCCACAAATATCCAACCACCAGCTTCCACCTCTGGAATCTACTACCCTGTGTATGCTCAACCCATCACAGAAACAAGTTTTCAAGAAATCCCTGATACTCACCAGCTCCTGGCTTGCACTGATCCCCTCAGCCAAGAGGAGAAGGCTGGTTCTGAAAATGCTGATCTGGGAAAGAACAGCCTGAGTCTTGAGGACCGAGGGACAGTTGAAAATGGGATGGAATCTAGCAGTGGTTTTGCAGACATTACTACATTGGCAGAGGATATTCACCTTCCCCAGCTCTTTAATTCTTTGAAAGATTTTGATCAATCAAAAGGTCCCAACATGATCAAAGCCAAAGGCAACAGAGCCATTAAGGTGAATCAGGTGCAGGAAAAGACAGGTGTCATAAAGCTTCCCTCTGATCAACCCAGGAAGAACAAACATAAAGCCTCTGAGCCTATCAGTGGTGCTCCCAAGGCCAAAATCCAGCCAAAGAATCGAGTGCCTGTTAGGGGGAGAAGTGGTTCTATGCAATGCTGCAGTCAGTGACAGGGCTCCTGTGAACACGGCCAAGGATTCTAAAGGCAAACCTCAGAAAGCTGCATCCAGAAAGATCAGCAAAATGAGCGAGCCATGGGCAGGAAAAGACAAAAAGCACCAGAGGAAGAAAGAAGGCTGAAGAGAAAAAGCAGTCAGGGAACAAAGTCAAGGCAGAAGAGAAGCCAACAATTCCCCAGACGAAGCGAAAGCAACACCAAACTGAGCTTATCCAAGAGAGCTTTAAAAAGCCTCGAACCTCCATAGGCATGCGCATGCTGGAGTCTGTGAAGGTTTTTCATGCACTGGGGAAGAAGAATGATAAGAGAACTGGGCTCTCCTCCTGTTGGGTCTTGGGAAATTCAAGCAAACCTAAAGACCCCCAGCCACCCCCAGCTATCCAGCCATGGCGGAATACCCCACGTGAGGGTAAGGGTCCTGAGAAAACTCAAGTCAAAGCCCAGAAACCAGACAGCAGTGCTGAAAGAGAGTGTCCGTCTCCACCCCAGTATGAGCTGCTGCTTCCTGGGAAGGTCAAGTTGATACCTCTGCCTTTCTCTGCCTGGGACAAGCCCCAAGGTCGACCTGCTCCTCGGAGGCCACAGTCTCTGGCCTCTCATCAGCCTGCTGTTGCTGACCGTGCCCACCCTGCTTCTACTAACTCAGCTCAACCTGCTGCAGTCAGTTCTTCCCAGCCAGCTCCTGCCTCTTTGCCAGGTCCTGCCAAACCATCTCAGCCAACTGTGACCAACCCAACGTAACCAGGTTGGACCGACCGTACCCAGCCTAGTGTCCCTCAGTCTGCTGCTCCTAGGCCTGCACCCTACAGAACTTTATCTTGCACTTCTCTCCAGCGAGAGCCTGTTCCCCCGGCTGTGACTAAGCGCCAGTCCCCAGCCAAGCTCCAAACCCCATTTCTACTCCAAGACTTCAGCAAGCAACCAGTTCCATGGAGGGAACGCAATGTTCCTGAGGCAGTAATGTCAAAGCCCATCAAAAAAGAGCAGAGGCCAGAGCGGGAGGCCATGAAGAGGCGGGCCCAACAACAAGGTGAGAATGCTGCCAAATACACCTCTTTGGGGAAACTGCAATTTTTCATTGAGAGGGAAAAAGAAATGGAAATTGCTGACTACTACAGATATTTAAAGTAAGAGCTGCTAGGATTGCTGGTGCCACCTTGGGGACCAGCTGTTCTTCCATATATAGACAAGATAGGCATAAATTTATTTATATTGGTATATTTTAAAACAATAAAACTGAATAAAAAATGTAACAGAATTAATAGATGAGTAATAAACCTTTTGAATTTTGAGATGCTGCTAACTGTGGCGTGTTTTTTTGTTTTTTTTTTGATGGGGTTGGAATCAAAGTCTGCATGAGAAAGGAAGAACTGAATGTTGGATAGGAGAATGAAGGCGTAAAAACTGAGGAAAGAGGAAGGAACTTGGCCCAGGGCTAGGAAGGCCAAAAGAGATTTATGGATTTATGAAAGGAAGCAGGAGTGAGGATGAAATGGCAGAAGTGAAAAGCAGGGTCAGAGGTCAGGGTTGAAAGAACCAAATCTGAGTAGAGTTGAAGATGACAGAAGGTGACTCTAGGTGTACTAGGAGAAATAGAAAAGGTCTCTTGGGGAGGCTGGCCTTAAGTCTCACAACCACCAGATAGGTATTTAAGAAAACAAGAGGTTCAGGACACACCTCTGAAAGGTTTGAGTTGCCTTATTCAGGTGTGATTATAGTGGGGGGATAGGGAAATCTACGAGAGAGGTGGCTAGGGCTCAGAGTTATCCTAGGGGTAGCTGACGACAGGGGCAGAGCCAAGGGAACTGCTGCATCAGGAGGCCCACGAATAGGGCCTGGTGTGTAAATCACCATGTACTCAACACCTGAGCACCAGGGCAGCTAATGAACTATTCAGTTAATCCTGGCAATGACAGGCAAGGCCAGTATTCCTGTGCCACTTCACTTAGAGAGGTGAATATAATCATCAAAATCTAGATGGGACAAATTACCTGGTTTGTTTAAAAATAAAAGTCAAGGAGGAAAAAAAAAAGTGACAGAGACATGGAGGGAGAGCCTAGAGATTAAAGAAGACTTCAGAGACCTAACAATCAACGGCAAAGTGTGGACCTTATTTGGATC
Organism: Lagenorhynchus albirostris; assembly: GCF_949774975.1. Classification (NCBI taxonomy): domain Eukaryota; kingdom Metazoa; phylum Chordata; class Mammalia; order Artiodactyla; family Delphinidae; genus Lagenorhynchus; species Lagenorhynchus albirostris. The sequence continues at coordinate 29,934,683 of NC_083108.1, read as the reverse complement.
TAACTCAAAATTCTTAAAAACAATTTTTTATGACATTTAGGAGACAACTGCAAATTTGAGCAGTCACTGGGTATTTACTATTAAAAAATGATATTAAGGAATAGAAGTCCTAGATTTTAAATATACATACCAAAAATATATAGCTGGGGCTTCCCTGGTGGCGCAGTGGTTGAGAATCTGCCTGCCAATGCAGGGGACACAGGTTCGAGACCTGGTCTGGGAAGATCCCACATGCCGCGGAGCAACTAGGCCCCTGAGCCACAACTACTGAGCCTGCGCGTCTGGAGCCTGTGGTCCACAACAAGAGAGGCCGCGATAGTGAGAGGCCCACGTACCGCGATGAAGACTGGCCCCTGCTTGCCGCAACTAGAGAAAGCCCTCTCACAGAAACGAAGACCCAACACAGCCAAAAAATAAATAAACTAAATAATTAATTTTAAAAAATGTATAGGTGTAATTACATGTTGTCTCGGAGCTGCTTCAAGATAATATGGAATGGGGTGAAACAGGTGGGGGTACAGATAAAACATGACAGCCATCAGTTGGTAAATATTAAAGCTGGATGAGTTCATGGGTATACAAGGAACACTTACAGTATTTTGTATACTTTTGTAAATGTTTAAAATTTGTGATAATTGTTTAAAATCAAGATGACACTGTAGAAAACAGTTTGGCAGTTTCTCAAAGATTAAATGTAGAGCTACCGTATGATCCAACAACTCTGCTACTACCTACACTGCCCATCTAAAAGAACTGAAAGCAGGGATTTGAGCAAATATTTGTACACCAATGATCATAGCAGCAAGATTCACAATAACTACAAGGTGGAAACAACCCAAGTGTCAATCAACCGATGAATAACAAAATATGGTATATACACACAGTGGGATTTATTAAGCCAAAATAGGAATGGTATTTTGTTACATGCTATAACATGGATGAACCTTGAAAACAATAGGTTTAGTGAAATAAGCCGGACATAGAAGGATAAATATTGTAGATTCCACTTACACGAGGTACCTAGAATAGGCAAATTCATAGAGACAGAAAATAGAATAGAGGTTTCTAAGGGCTGGTGGGAGGGATAATGGGGTTGTTACTTTTTGATGGTTACAGAGTTTTTGTTGAGGATGATGAAAATGTTTTGGTTATAGACAGTGGTGATAGTTACACAACACGGTGACTGTATTTAATGCCACTGAACTGCATATTTATAAATGGTTAAAATAAATATGATTTATGTATATTTAACCACAATAAAAAAGAGGAATAACTGAGTTGAAATTTCAATTCTTCCTTGTCCGAGAGTCAGTTTCATCGTCTTTAAAATTCGTAATTGTAGTTGTCTATCCTCTGAGTTTAGTGAAGAGTAAGCATTCAGTAGGAGGTATCAGTACTACTTCCACTTCAACAGCAAAGGACTCTTGTGAAGATTAACTAAGTCAATGGATATGAAAGAACCTTATAAATGGCAAACTGCTATACAAATATTAACAAACATTAGGTGTTACTGTCTCCCAAAGCTATGGAACAGGTCAGAAGAAGGATAATTCTTTTGCACTGGTATGTCCTACATGGGCCAAGAGAATATATGGGTTTCTGTACTATATCAGAAGGTATTAGGAAAAGAAAGCATAAAACTTAGAGAACAATTGTCTTTTACCCCGATGCTTAAACATGCTCAGGCAACTGCTTAAAATAAGTGCTAAAGACATAATGGACATACCTTTCTTTCCTTTTAGGCTACTACTATTCTTACTAAAAGTTTACTTCATTTTCAAAATATAGAACATGGAAGCTTATAGCACTTCTTAAGCATATCTAGAGCCTACTGCCAAATACAATAGTGCAATTCATATCTTTAATCTAATTTTGAAACAGCAATTACAAATGTGTATTTAAGGAAACGACTAGCTTCCCTTTTTGAACCCATGAAAGAAGGTCAGGATTCACCTTAGCATAAGATGATAATTACTGAACTACTATGAATTATTACAGTATCAGAAAGAAGGTCATTTTCAATTACGGGTTCCATTTACCTCTAGCTTATAATAGCGGCGAGTATATGTTAACTCAATAATCAGCCCAAGTTCTTCGTTGTGTTCTTGGAGTTTGTTAAAAAAAATCCAAGGTGGAAATACATTCTTCTGGAGCAAGATTCTTTTCAAAACTCTGTCAGAAAGAATAAAGTAAGAAAGAACATGCGTTTAAAATCCTTTATTATATTATCCATTTATTCAAACTCTGTGATGCTAACATATGAGATTCAAAGTAAAGTTTCTTCCTCTGGAGTTTACAAGCGGTATTACGATCCTTTCTTCCAGAGAGATTAGACGGAAGAAAATAAGCTCACCTCTATATATTTATTTCTCTGTTTCTTTATTTCATGTTGGTCTCCTAACCAGACTGTAAACTCCCAGAAGGCAGGGACTACATCAATTTTGCCTACCGCTGTACTGCCAGCTCCAAGCAGAGTGCCTGTGAATAGACACATAAATAAATAGTTCTTGAATATCTACCTATATCAAGGATGGTTTTCACTGCTAAATAATCTTTTATGTATTTGGCTTATTTATGTACTCTGTTCGATTGATCTGTTTGGTTATTCAAGTGCCAGCAACACACTTTTCTTTTTAAATTAGTAGACTAGTTTTAGAGCAGTTTGAGATTCACAGAAATACTGAGCTAAAAGTACACAGTTCCCACTTATACCCTCTCTCCTTCAAACCACACAGCCTTCCCCATTATCAACATGCCATACCAGTGTGCTTCATTTGTGAGAATTCATGAACCAACACTGACACATCAGTATCAATCAAAGTCCATAGTTTATTGCATTCCTGATACAAGTAACTGACTATTTCTTTATTTCTAGTATAGTCATCCCCAAGCATTTACATACAGAGATACATATTACTTTCTTATACATTACTATATTCTTTATTTATAGTTAGGGTATTCCATTGTTTTTGTTGTTTTTTTAAATTAAGTACAAAAGTAGGTTGTATTTATCTATGAATTCCATTTCTGGATAGCAAAAGTGGTAGTAAAAATAATTTGCTATATAAAGGGAAAATGGAGTACGATGGGGTTGAGAGTCAGGGCTCTATATGGTGAATTCAGATTTCTGGAAGAATACGGTATTAACTTTTGCTTACCTTTTTTAAAGTAACTTTGAAAGCAATGAAACGAGTCCCAGGCATCCGCTGTTCAACTGGGAGATAGTCTTACCGCCTGTTAGTATATTTTTTGTTAGGCAAATTTTATGTTAGGCTGTCTCCCTGCATAGGATGAATGCGCCTTGAAAATGGAAATCATATCCCTCTATAGTAGGTCCCTCTTCTTTCTGCTTTGCACTTTGCTGCTCCACTTATTCAACCCCACCTTGTAATAAGCTATACTTCCCTTGTTCCTGTTTTCCCATCTTGAAAACAGATAAAAGGCAACAAAACAATGCAACGGTCTCAACAAATAAGGGATATCTAAAACCAGAGGTGGCCAGAACTTCTGTATCCCTGATAGAACCTAGCCTGGTGTGGACTACTAAGGTATCATTAATACATGCGTGTTGATTGAAATAGTTTAAACTCAATTATTCCACTTCATAATTTACTTTTAGTCCTTATACAAAACCTGAATAATAAAATTCCTTGATGCTAGGAATCACAGTGAAAAATAATATCTGAACTGACTTCTGTAAGATGAGTTAGAACTAAGGTTAATTCAGTATATCTGAAGCATAGAAAGTGAGGGCAATAGTGGCACAAGATGGGGTTAGAGAATCAGAGAGGATTCTAGACCACGCAGAGTCTTAAAGGCCAACAGTTTGTTTTCTATTCTCAAAACAATGCTTTTGAGCGATGTTTATGAGCAATGTTCCAACTTGCTTTTATGGTTTCTTGTGTGCAGGATGGATTGGAAGGAAACAAGATATATGGACACTAGTTAGGACCTAATTGCAGCACACAGGCAAGTTCAGTATTAGGATGTTGAGGAAGAGGTGACAGATTCGGAAGAAATTCAGGAGATAAACTGAAGCGGGCTTAATGGGGTATGAGATGGAGGAAAGGAAGGTCTTAGGGAATTTCAGGGTTTACTATACACATGAGCACAGCCTCAAAATTAATCATTTGAACGTACAGAGGTAGATCTCTCAAATGACACTGGTTAGGAAGCAACAGTACGGCCTTTATAATTCCTAGAGACAACACAAATCAACTGTTTCGATGGAAAATTCGGCGCTACCCGTGCGTTTTTTCACTCAAACTTAGTTCCAGTAACTATTACGCACGTTTTCTGTGCCTAAACAACACAGCTTGAGGAACTGAAGGGAATTCCATTTTGGTAATTAAGGAGTGTCCCCAACACTGACAGTCCCATCTTAAAAAGCAGTCCCTCTGCATTTTACCCAAGGAGCAATGGCCAGAGCCTCCCTTTTAAAACGATGGGGAGAAAGCAGAACATCACACACTGTCCCTTTCAGCTACTGTGAACTGAGCCACGAGACGACCAATACCCCCAGCACAGCGCGGACGGGCCAGCGCGCGGGGGCAACTGTGACAGGCGACAGCACAAGAGACGAAGCTCAGGCCCAGGGGCTCTGAACTCCACCAGCAACGCCCAGGGCCCAAGGCGTATTACCTTTCCGGGATGTGCTTTCCACCCTTCCTCATGCTGACGAACGAACGTCCGGGAAAGCCGCAATGCTGACCCCAACGCCCGCGGGTATGATGCCACTGGCTCACGTCACCCCCAAGATACCGCCCACCCAATGCCAGGAGTAACAAAGTTGCCAACCCGGCGCCCCCGGTGCCAGCACAAGGCCAAGAACCACAGGCGCCTAGGCACAAGCCCACGCAGCTCGCGGACCACTTTTTTACTGCGCATGCGTCACCCCGCATCGAGATGACGTCATCACGCAGGCGGATTAACGCACTTGATTAGTAAAGAGGATTCTGATGCCTGCAATTTCCCTCCTTAGCCGGAGGCTGGTAGCACACGTCCATTAGTTCGTGTGTGTACCCTTCAGAATACCAATCATATGGGACATGGAAAGTTGTCCCACTCTCCCAGTTTCTTGTGTGGCTCTTTCAGATATTTCCCAAGTGCTTACATTCACAGTTGTATCTTGTATGTAAGTATTTGTATGTAACAGATATCCTGTATTTTATAGAAGAGCAGCATACTATGTACATACTATATACTTAGTCTACAATGTGTCTTGGATAGTGACGCTGTTACCTTTCTAAAATATAAACTTGGCTGGATTGCTCTGTTGCTTAAACATCTTCACTTAGCACAGAATAAAGCCCAAGTTTTTAGCATAGCATTGAGAACTCTTAATAAACAAATATCAGTTTGTTTCTCCAACTGAATTATAAGTTGAAACTATGACTTACAAGGACCTACATCATCCACCTCCCTCCTTTGCCCTGCCAGCCTCCCTGATCTCATCCTCTACTGCCCTGCCCTCACTCACTTTCCCCTGTCCAGCCCCACTGGCTTCCTTACTATTCCTCAAATATGCCAAGCACAATCGTGCCCCAGGGACTTTGCACATACTATTCCTTCTGCTTCAGAACACACCCTCCCACCCCATCTCCACTCTCCCAGGACACACCCTCCCACCCCATCTCCACTCTCCCACATATCCAATGGCTTGTTTCTCACTTCAAGGCTCTGCTCAATCGACATTTTAATAGAGGGGACTTCCCTGATCACCTACCACATTCCCTCACCTCTTCATCTTCTTTTGTTATTCTCCACAGCATTTACCACCACTTGACACTCCATATATTGACTTATTTATTCACCTCTCTCCCCCACTAGAATGTAAAGTACGTAAGGGCAAGAACTTTGTTCTCTTCCTACTTCCTAGAACAGTGCCTTCAACTTAGAAGGTGTTATACAAATATTTGCTGAAAATGCAGACTCATCCACCAGAACACAGGCACCTGTTCCCTCCAACATGAAGCCTACACAACCCACTGAAACAACGTTAGTCACTGTGGGCAGACAACAAAGCCTATGGGATCTATGAACCTGCAGCCTGTGAAAAGGAGACACAAAACACAGTAAGTTAAGCAAAATGAGAAGACAAAGAAATACACAGCAGATGAAGGAGCAAGGTAAAAACCCACCAGACCAAACAAATGAAGAAGAAATAGGCAGCCTACCTGAAAAAGAATTCAGAGTAATGATAGTAAAGATGATCCAGAATCTTGGAAATAGAATGGAAAAAATACAAGAAACGTTTAACAAAGACCTAGAAGAACTAAAGAGCAAATAAACAGTGATGAACAACACAGTAAATGAAATTAGAAATTCTCTAGAAGGGATCAATAGCAGAATAACTGAGGCAGAAGAACGGATAAGTGACCTGGAAGATAAAGTAGTGGAAGTAACAACTGCAGAGTAGAATAAAGTGAAAAGAATTGAGAACAGTCTCAGAGAACTCTGGGACAACATTAAATGTACCAACATTCAAATTATAGAGGTCCCAGAAGAAGAAGAGAAATAGAAAGGGACTGAGAAAATATTTGAAGAGATCATGGTTGAAAACTTCCCTAATATGGGAAAGGAAATAATCAAGTCCAGGAAGCACAGAGAATCCCATACAGGATAAATCCAAGGAGAAACATGCCAAGGCACATATTAATCAAGCTATCAAAAATTAAGTACAAAGAAAAAAATTAAAAGCAGCAAGGGAAAAGCAACAAATATCATACAAGGACATCCCCATAAGGTCAATATTTCAGCAGAAACTCTGCCAGCAAATAGGGTGTGGCACAGAATTCTCTTGCATTCCTATACACTAATGATGAAAACTCTGAAAGATAAATTAAGGAAAGACTCCAATTTACCATTGCAACAAAAAGAATAAAATACCTTGGAATAAACCTACCTAAGGAGAGAAAAACCTGTATGCAGAAAACTATAAGAAACTGATGAAAGAAATTAAAGATGATGCAAACAGGTGGAGAGATATACCATATTTTGGACTGGAAAAATCAACATTGTGAAAATGACTATACAACCCATAGCAATCTACAGGTTCAATGCAATCTATCAAACTACCAAGAGCAGCTTTCACAGAAATAGAAGTAAAAATTTCACAATTCCTATGGAAACACAAAAGACCCCAAATAGCCAAAGCAATCTTGAGGAAAAAAAATGGAGCTGGAGGAATCAGGTTCCCTGACTTCAGACTATATTACAAAGATACATTAATCAAGATAGCATGGTACTGGCACAAAAACAGAAATATAGATCAATGAATTAAGATAGAAAGTCCAGAGATAAATCCATTCACATATGGTCACTTTATCTTTGATAAAGGAGGCAAGAATATACAATGGAGAAAAGGTCTCTTCAATAAGTGGTGTTGGGAAAACTGGATAGCTGCATGTAAAAGAGTGAAATTAGAACACTCCCTAACACCAAACACAAAAATAAACTCAAAATGGATTAAAGACCTAAATGTAAGGCCAGACACTATAAAACTCTTAGAGGAAAACATAGGCAGAAAACTCAGTGACATAAATCACAGCAAGATCCTTTTTGACCCACCTCCTAGAGAAATAGAAATAAAAACAAAAATAAACAAATGGGACCTAATGAAACTTAAAACCATTTGCACAGCAAAGTAAACCATAAACAAGATGAAAAGATAATCCTCAGAATGGGAGAAAATATTTGCAAATGAAGCAACTGACAAAGGATTAATCTCCAAAATTTATAAGCAGCTCATGCAGCTTAATAGCAAAACAACAAACAACCCAATCCAAAAGTGGGCAGAAGATTTAAATAGACATTTCTCCAAAGAAGGTATAGATTGCCAACAAACCCACGAAAGGATGCTCAACATCACTAATCATTAGAGAAATGCAAATCAAAACTGCAATGAGGTATCATCTCACACCAGTCAGAATGACCATCATCAAAAAATCTAGAAACAATAAATGCTGGAGAGGGTTTGGAGAAAAGGGAACCCTCTTGCATTGTTGGTGAGAATGTAAATTTATAGAGCTACTATGGAGAACAGTAAAAAATTAAAAAATTAAAAAATTAAAAATAGAACTACCATATGACCCAGCAAACCCACTACTGGGCATATACCCTGAGAAAACCATAATTCAGAAAAAGTCATGTACCACAATGTTCATTGCATCTCTATTTACAATAGCCAGGGCATGGAAACAACCTAAATGTCCCTCAACACATGAATGGATAAAGAAGATGTGGCACATATATACAATGGAATATTACTCAGCCAGAAAAGGAAACGAAAGTTAGTTATTTGTAGTGAGGTAGATGGACCTAGAGACTGTCATACAGAGTGAAGTAAGTCAGAAAGAGAAAAACAAATACCGTATGCTAACACATATGTATGGAATCTAAATATAACCAAGAATGGTTCTGAAGAACCTAGGGGCAGGAGAGGAATAAAGATGCAGACATAGAGAATGGACCTGAGGACGCAGGGTGGGGAAGGGTAAGCTGGGATGAAATGGAAGAGTGACATAGACATATATACACTACCAAATATAAAATAGATAGCTAGTGGGAAGCAGCTGCATAGCACAGGGAAATTAGCCTGATCCTTTGTGTCCACCTAGAAGATTGGTATAGGGAGTGTGGCAGGGAGATGCAAGAGGGAGGGAATATGGTGATATATGTGTACCTATAGTGATTAACTTTGTTATACACTAGAAACTAACACACCATTGTAAAGCAATTATACTCCAATAAAGATGTAAAAAAAAAAATACAGGGGAGACAGAAGAAAGAGGCCACAAACACACATTATAGAATGACCTGGTGCATGATAATAAACAGCAACAGAAGAGTAAAACAACAAACAAACTTCCTAATATTGATGTAGTGAGGAAAGAATGACCTTTTCAATAAATGGTACTGCATCAATTCAGTATCCATAAGGAAAAAAAAAAACAAGTCTTGAATTTCTACTTTATATCACCACCTAATTCAATTTCAGATGGACAGTAAATATAAATATAAAAGGTAAAATGAAAAACAAAGACCTCTAAATATCCATCAAATGATGTATGGGTAAACAAAATGTTTATATCTATACCATTAAATATTATTCAGTCACAGAAAACTAGAAAGTACTGATAAATATAACATAGGAAAGCCTTGAAAATATTGTTTAGTGAAAAGAAATCAGTAACAAATTACATATATTATTTGATTCTATTTTTATTAAATGTCCAAAATAGGTAAATTAATTGTGTCTAAAAGTAAATTTGTGGTTGCTTATGGCTTGGGGATATCGGGAATTACAAGAGTGATAGCTAAAGTGTACAGAGTTTCTTTTTGAAGTGACAAAAATGATCTAAATTGACTGTGATGATGGTAGCCCATATCTGTAAATATGTGTAAATATCTGTAGCCCATATCTGGTAGCCCATATGGTAGCACATATCTGTAAATACGTGTAAATCTTTAAATATAAAAAGAAACCTTAATTGTTCTCTAAACAATTAAATGGGTAGATTGTATGGAATGTGAATTTCATCTTAGTAAAGCCACTATTAAACAAAAGTAAAAACTTCTAGAGTAGTAAACAAAGATGAAACCTTTCATGGCCTAGGTCTGTAGTCAAATGTTTTGAGGGAAGTTTATGAGGGAAGTTTATCATGATACAGTCCTACTTCAAGAAAAGAAAAATCTCAAATAAACAACCCAACTTTCTAGCTAAAGGAATTAGAAAAAGTAGAGGAAAAAAAGCCCAAAGTAAGCAGAAGGAAGGAAATAATAAAGGCCAGAGTGGAAATACATAGAGACGAAAGAGTAATAGAAAATATCAATAAATTTAACAGCCAGTTATTTATAAAGATAAACAAAATCGATAAATATTTAGCCAGACTCCTCCAGGTAAAGAAAGAAGACCCCCAAAATAAAATTAGAAATTAAAAAGGAGACATTACAACTGATATCACAAAAGCACAACCATAAGAAAACACTATAGACAGTTACACACTAACAAACTGAACAACCTAGAAGAAATGGATAAATTCCTAGAATGTACAATCTCTCATGACTGAATCAGGAAGAAATAGAAAATATGAAATGACCAATTACTAGTAAAAAAATTAAATCAGTAATCAAAAACTCCCAACAAACAAAAGTCCAGTATCAGAAGTCTTCACAGAGGAATTCTAGCAAATATTTAAAGACAGTTTCTCAAACTATTTCAACAAATTGAAGAGAGAGGAGCACTACCAAACTCATTTCACAAGACCAGCATATGTGATACAAAAACAAGACAAAGACACTACCAAGAAAGAAAACTACAGACCAAATCTCTAATAAACACAGATGCAAAAATCACAAACAAAATAATACCAAACTAAATTCAACAATATATAAAAAGGATCATATATCATAATTGAGTGGGATTCATTCCAGGGATGCAAGGATGGTTCAATAACCAAAAAACAATCAATGTGATACACCACATTAACAAAATGAAATATAAAAATCATACGATCATCTTAATACATGCATGGAAAGCATTTGACAATATTCAACATCCATTCATGTTTAAAACTCTCAACAAAGCTGTTATAGAGGGAACCTCCTTCCACATAATGAAGGTCATTTATGACAAGCTAACATCATACTCAAGGGTGAAAAGCTATAAGCTTTTCCTCTAATATCAGGAATAAGACACATGCCCACTCTCACCACTTCAATTTTACATAGTAATGGAAGTCTTAGTAACAGTAATCAGACAAGAAACGAAAAGAAAAGGCACCCAAGTTGGAAGGGAGGAAGTAAAACTGTTACTATTTCCAGATGACATAATATTATATATAGAAAACCCTAAAGACACCACCAAAAAACTATCAGAACTAGTCAGTGAATTCTGTTAACTTGCAGGATACAAAGTTAATATACAGAAATCTGCTGCATTTCTATACATTAACAATAAACGGAAAGAAACATCAAGAAAACAACCCCTTATAAAATTATATGAAAAGGAATAAAATACCCAGGAATAAATTTAACCAAGGAGGTAAAAGAATGTACTCTAAAACTGATAAGAATTGATGAGGGAAATTGAAGAAAATAAAAATAAATTGAAAGATATTATGTGTTCATGCACTGGAAGAATTAATATTGTTAAAATGTTCATACTACTCAAAGCAATCTACAGATCCAATGTAATACCTATCAAAATAACAAGGGCATTTTTCACAGGACTAAAAAAAAATAATCCTAAATTTGTGTGAAACCACAAAATACCCTGAATAGTCAAAGTAATTTTGAGAAAAAAGAATAAACATGTAGGTATCACACTCCCTGATTTCAGAGTATAGTAAAAGCTATAGTAATCAAAATAGTGTGGTACTGGAACAAAAGTAGACACATAGATCAATGGAGCAGAATAGAGAACCCAGAAATAAACCCATGCACATATGGTCAATGGATATACAACAATGAGGTAAGAATATATAATGAAAAATAGACAGTCTCTTCAATAAGTAGTGCCACTAAAACTGTATAGTTACATGTAAAAAATGGTACTAAAACATTTTCTTTCACCATGTACCACAATAAACTCAAAATGGATGAAAGACTTATATGTATGACCTGAAGACCTGTAAGACCTGAAACCCTAAAAGTCCTAGAAGAAAACATAGGCAGGATGCTCTTTGACATTGGTGTTAGCAATATATTTTATATCTGTGTCCTTAGGCAAGGGAAACAAAAGCAAAAATAAATGGGACCTAATTAAACTTAAAAGATTTTGCACATCTAAGGAAACCATCAACAAATCAAAAAAGACAACCTACTGAATGGGAGAAGATATTTGCAAACATGACATCCAATAAAAGTTTACTATTCAAAATATATAAACAACTCAACATCCAAAAAACAAAATGACCAGATTAGAAAATGGGCAGAGGACCTGAATAGGCACGTTTTCCAAAGAAGACATAAAAATGGCCAACAGGCACATGAAAAGATGCTCAACATCAGGGAAATGCAAATCAAAACCACAATGAGCTGTGACCTCACACCTGTCAGAATGGTTATCATCAGAAAGACAAGAAATAACACATGCTGGCAAGAATGTGGAGAAAAGAGAATCCTCTTGCACTGTTGGTGATAAAGTAAATTGGTGCAGCCACTATGGAAACAGTATGGAGACACCTCAAAAAATTACATATAGAACTACCATGAGACTCAGCATTTTCTCTCCTCAGTGTTTATCCAAAGAAAATGAAAACACTAATTTGAAAAGATATATGCACCCTCAATTGATATAGCAGCATTATTTATAATAACTGAGATATGGAACCTGAGTGCTGTAAATCAACAGATAAACAGATAAAGAAGATGTTATACACACACACACACACACACACACACACACACACACTGGAATATTACTCAGACATCTAAAAGAATGAAATTATGCTATTTGTGACAACATGTATGGACCTGGAGTGTGTTATACTTAGTGAAATAAGTCAGACAGATAAAAACAAATAATATATATTTTCACTTATGTATGGAATAAAAAATAAAACAAATGAACAAATATAACAAAACAGAAACAGATTCATGGATACAGAGAACAAACTAGTGTTTTACTAGAGGACAGTGAGGTGGGGGTCCAGGCAAAATAGGTGAAGGGGATTAAGAGGTACAAAGTACTAGGTACAGAATAAATGTTACAATCATTTGATATACAGCACAGTTAATATAGTAAATATTTTGTAATAACTTTATGTGAAGTATAATCTATAAAAATATTTAATTACTACGTTTTACACCTGATACTGATATAATATTGTATGTCAAGGATACTTAAATAAAAATAATTAAGTTCCATCACAAGAAAAATACTTTTGTAACTATATATGGCGATGGATGTTATCTAGACTTATTATGGTGATCATCTTTCAGTGTATACAAATATCAAATCATTATGTTGTACAGTTGAAACTAATGTAATGTTAAATGTCAATTATACCTCACTAAAAAGTTAATTAAAAAGAAAAGAAATAGCCTAGAGGAAACTCTGCTGAGGAGACTCTTAAACAATTTGCAATTTACTCTCTGAATATCAAGTACAGTATAGAAATATACTCGCAGTTCATATTTCTATACCCTTTATACACCATCTTCAGGTACTTTAGTTCTTCCTTTGGTAACTAAGGTGTAAATAGGTGGCAAGATTTCTATGTTCTATTACTAGAACCCTTCGTATAAAGGTAAAATATCCCATTGTGCTTAAACTAAAGCCATACATTTGTAATGATGAAATTGCAGGTTTCACCAAACTAAAATGACAGATATGAAGGATAGGGTTTTGGGGAGGTGCTAAAGAGACTTTTGTAGTAAATCAATGTGTCTAGATTTCAGCAAAAAGTTTAAACACAGAATTAGACTAAGGATGAGACCAGGTTACCTTTGGGGCAAAAGGCACTGTCTTTGACTTACAAATGTAAGGACTGTCGTACACATCCTAAGGATTCAAAGCCAGTTATTGAATCTCTGATTCAATTTTAATTTGCAAATGTTTCTAGGTGAATGGTATATATGTATGTTTTTATGTATCTATGTATCCCTGAAAAACAGGAAATGTATAGGCAGGACAGTGTGATGATTTGCCTCTCTATTCTCCTCTCACATAAGTCAGGTCTGTGAGGCAATTTATAAAACCTCTTCATCATTCACAACTTTTTTTTCAAAATTATATGGAAGTATACATTTGAGAATTAGCTTTGACATAAAACCAAGAACATTCAGGAGAATTCTATTTGAAGATTCTTTTCAGGTATTCTTAAGAAAAACTATTGAAGGTAAGCATCTTATATAAAAACCTCTCTCCCTAAAGGAGCTCCCTCAGAACATAAACACTTAGTTTCTCTCCTCAAATCTAAATATTTACATGCAATGATCCTCTTTGCGCTAATCACTCCTTTCTATTCCTGAGATTTAGGTACATCTTGCTTACCTCATAAATATGTTTCTGAAAAGTTCCTGCAAATTCAATGTCTTAAAATGAATTATATTTTAAGTGCACTAGGGGAGTTCATTATTTACAGAAACCTTGAGATAAATCCTTTTGTAATTTGAGCAAACATTTAATAAGTAAATAATCATCGTTTCATTATGCTTGGTTTATTTGTAGTGGTGTTAAAGTGAGGGTTGAACTAAATTGATGCCTTGACATATCTAGTTATAGCTCTCCAGATTTCTCCATGTTTCTCTTCAACAGAGTTGTGTGTATTACGTACACCAAGTTCCTACCAAGAATATTCATTTTTCAGTGTGCCCAACCTACTGTTAGGCCTCAATATTCATCCCATTAATGTACTCATGATGATAACAATAATAAGTCTCAGACCTATCCTAGTCTGCTAGGATATCTGAGTATGTTTTTTGACTCATTTCCTTCAGCTTCTCCATTTAATGCTGAAGTTCTCCAGGAATCTAACTGATGTATTCAGTTAAGTTTTCTAAACTTTACCTTTTTTAGTGGATCCCTGAAGTAGAGGTTGTTATTTCTGTTTTAGTATCTATTTTCCAATTTCTATGTAGTAATTAAATCTGCAATTTTTACCTGAGCAATAGCTCCCCAGGAGGAAAAATTAAAACACAGCATTTTCCAGATTCCCTTGAAGGTAGAATGTCATGTGACTAAGTACTACCAGTAGAATGTAAGAAGAAGCATTGGGTCCAACTTCTAGAGAGAGTTCATACCAGAGTAACATACTTTAGTTTCTTCTTTTCTGCTGGTTGGAATACAGACACAATGGAATTTGAAAAGAACACCAGATGCTAAGTATTGCAGAGAAATAAATTAGAAGGAAATTGGGTCCCTTTAGATTTATTTGAGATGAAAAGGAAATGCATTAACATTATTTAACTCACTATTGTGTTGAGGGATCTGTCACTCACAAGAATTTAGTAGCAATTTGTTCATTCCTGTTCTCCACTTTTTAGCTATGTGAACTTTCGCAAGTTACCTAAGCTTTTAAAGACTCTTCCCTTTGACGTTTATAACATGTAGGATTATCCATGCAGAGAGATTAGTTTGTGTCCTAGCATATAATAAGTACTCAGTAAATTCTAGTTTTATTATCTAACTGTTTCTATGGCTTAACCATACTTAAGCTTTGGATTATTAATTCTATATTTCAAGATTCATATTGAATAAATATTCAACACCTGACATCAGGACATATAGCTGCCTACCGTGATAGCCCTAAATACTTCAAGCTCATCATGTCTGAAAACCAACTCATTATACTATTTTCAACTTACATTTTTCCTGAATTTTCTATTTTAATGAATAGAAACTGTACATCTAGTTATGTAAACAAGAATATGTCAATTATTTTAGGCTACTTATAATCCAAAATATAGTTCCCAAAAGCTATAGGTTGTCTTTATAATCTTTAATATACATTCTCACTCCTCCAGTTCCCTTGTTTCTAGCTCAAGTATTTATCTTATTTGCATTATTGTAAGGAGCTCAAAATTGAGTTTCCTTCCTATATATCACCATCAAGGAACTTTTTATAGATGAGTACTTAATTAGGCAATCATTCTACTTAAAAGCACTTCTAAGGCATGATCTTGGATAGAAATAAAATCCAAACTTCATACTACAATCTTCAGTTATGCTCTATACCTTCCTAAGTTTTAATTTCATTCCCGTCTCTTTCCCAAATCAGACCCTTAATTTCATCTATAAAAATCAAGTCTTTTATTGTCACTTTTCCATCTCTACTTTGAATCACCATGTTTCAATAAAACATTTATGTAGTCATTCATTTTTGTAAGAACTTGACAGGAACTAACTGTTTTAGTCTGCTGAACAACCTTATGAGGTAGATATAATTATTATTGCCAGATGAGGAAAGTGAGACACAGGGAGGTCAGAGGCTTATTTAAGTTCCCACAACCAGCCAGGTAGACCAGGGATTAAGCCTGCTTGGTGCTTACCCTCTTTAACACGGGGCTTTGTTACTTGCCATACTAAACCCCAAGTGCACTGTGCGTTCTATTTTTCTATTTCTTTTTCTAAAATGTACACTTTTTAAAAATATAGCTTACAACCTGGAAAATCCCTTAATATTCGCTTCAGTTCCCACTCCTGCAAAGGTTTTCTGACACTTCCAGGAAAAGTAAGTCACCCTCTCATTTGTGTTCCTTTAGCACAAGGTCCATGTTTGCCTCTCAGCCCTTACCCTCTACTGTTACTATTCCTTTGTCTCTCTGATCAGGTTTTGAGCGTGTTATTCAATATCATATCCCAGTACTTAAAGAGAGCATGGGACTTAGTAGGTACTCTACAATCATTTGCTGAACAAATTTTTTTAAAAAAGAATAGTAAATTAATGAGTGAAAGAAAAACATCATGATGATGACCTATGACCTACACAAAGACACACACACTTGTACATGCAACAAAACAAAAACTATACTGTGCAGTGGGAAAAGCAATTTACTGAAGGCAATCTGTTGTTTAGATTTACCTTTGGAGCTAAAAATCTGTATTGATTTTATGAAATGATCTTTTTTCTGGGTCTTATTTTAGTTTTTAAAGCAGCTTATTTAGCAGATCACACTAAGAGATTAAAAAATAAAATTGACAAATTATGCCAAGACAGAAATATTCTACATACTCTCTCAGTTGCATGGAGCAGTTACTCTTCTTGGTGGACACAGCCACTGAATGATTCTATGCACAAGGAAATTTGGACACTTTCTTCAAGCATCAGCTTTTAATAAAAGGACAACTTTTTTTGCAAGGACACGAGCATAGGGTCAATCTTCACCAAAACTAATACAGCAGAGAGCTAGCAATTATACTGCTGTTAAATTCCACCCACGCTCATGAACCCCAAGCCTACCTTATCTGCTAGACAAGAATCCAGGCAGAAATGTGCCTTCGCTCCTGAACTGTATTAATTCTAGGCTCAGTTTATCACCTAGCGACAGCTCCAACTCTTTGATTGCCACTGCCCAACTCTACTTTGAATCACCATGCCTAAAAAGGCTCTTCTCAGGGATTTATAACCCCCTGGACCACTTCACAGTAGACTTTTCAAAGCAAAGTATACTCAAGTAGATAGTTGTTAATCTATTACATATCTAAATAATGTGATTTATTTAGCCACCTTGGCATTTGGTATCTAGGAACACTTTGAGTTCTATTAATAGATGAGTTCAAGAAAGGATCTATTATTGTACCTTTATTTTGATAAGAAAGAAAATCTTAGAATTATGATGTAATCTTCTCCAAAATAATATCTAGAAATGGAAGTTTAAGAAGCTGGAGAAAAACTTGTGCTTTTTGTTAAGCTTACTGGTAACATTAATGTGTTTGTGCTATCAACTGAAGTGCCACTGACATTTAATCAAAGCAGGAAAAAATCAAATACATATAAATTGACTAAACTAGTGAAACTATCAGACATACTTTGAAGGCACCTGAGAGGGTAGAATACAGATAACAAGCTGCAAGCAGCCACATCAAAAGCATAGGAGAATAGGAAGAAGTATAATAACTTCATGGAGGTTCTAGAGGCCCAAGTTCAACAGCAAGTGGCCAGAGTATTTCAAAGATATCCTGTTTGAATTTTCATGACACACCTGCAGAAGATTTGAAAGGAATTTGGAAGATGAAGATGGAAATAGAGAAACTCACCAATAATTCACTGGTGCAGGAGGTATTATTTTGGTCAATGCTGTATTTATTTTTATCTTTTTCATGAAAAATGTTCATTGATATTTGAAGAATGAAAGATGAGAGTGGAATTATTGGCCTCTTTCTGAGTTTCAAGTGATCTCCTGTCCATTACTCCCCATCTCCTGATAGGTCTTTATTATTAGGTCTGGTGGGTTCAGGGGAGGAATTACTCCTCATAGGAACTACAGCAGGACCTAGAGATAAAACCTCCAGTGTAAATCTGCAGTACATTGATTCAGAAGAAAGAGGCCAAAAATCTCAAGAAGAAATTAAGTCTTTTCTGTGCTAAAGGAAGTGAGAATGGTGGTCTTCATTAGAATTAGGGCATAGGACCTCAATAAAGGGGAAGGTATGTCTAGTGTGGTTGTCATATGCTGGTGTATCAGTACCCTAGAATTTCTTCTGCTTAGTTCTTAGATATTAAGAATTCTTTATGTAGTATTATGTTCTGCCCCCTTTGGTTGCAGTATTCTTTTGGTTATCTTATTTCTGTATAATAAGTCATCCTAAAACTTAGTAGTTTAAAACAGCAATTTATTATTATCTCTGTGGTTTTGTGGGTTGACTGAGCTTACCAGCCCAGTGTTTGCTCAAGGCCTTATACGTAGCTTCAGTCAGACAACAGCTGGAGCTGGAACCATTGATAGAATGGACTAGTTTAGATAACTAAGATCACTTATGTGGTTGTAGTTTATGCTGGCTGTTAGCTGGAAGCTGGGACTGTCTATGGGAACACCTATACATGATTACTCCATGCACCTTGGATGTCCCAGCATGTTTACTGGATTCTCAGTGTCACTACTACCAGATTATATTAGATAACAGTCACTGACCCCATGTCATACAGATTCAAAGAGGGAGTATGGAGATATAGATTTTACTCTTGATGGAAGAGCAGCAAAGTCACATTGCAGAACAAAGGAATGGTAGATACTGTTGTGGTCATCATTGGAAAATATAATCTTCCACAATTATTGATATGCAATCTCTGGGTTGTTAAGCTTCAGATAGTATGTGCCAAATCCTCCATATATTACAGCCTTGTCTTTTAGATCTCTTTCTGCTTTATATGTTCTACTTCATGAAAAATTCTGAGCTTTCATGCTCTTTTGAGCATCATTCTTTCAGCTTCTTCCCCTATCAAAGTTATCTGATCTTGTTTCCATTCTGTCAGGATGGGTAATCATACATGATGTGGGACATTTTCCTTTCTTTTTCTATATACATCTTCCCAGGTCTTTGCTGATAAAATGAGACTCCGAGGAGATTTAGCATAATGTGACTGTTAAAAGGTAAACTGAGGTACATTAAAATTTTGAAGATTTTATTTGAGCAAAGATCTATTTGAATCAGGCAGCAACAAGCCAAAAAATGATTAGAAATATTCCATCAGCAGGAGCTAAGGGAAAGACTTTTATCGGGCAGACTGGAAGCAAAACAAGCAAACAGGGAAATGATTTGATTGACTATAACTTAAGCTGTTGCCCTATTTGGGAAAGTCTAATTGGCTATTTGTGATTAGTTTTTCTTAAATTTTGATTTATTAACCTTGAGGCATTTATAAGAATTGAGACTAGCTTAGGTTTTGGTTTGCTTACCTATGCTGCCAAGTCATAAGACCCACCTTGTTTAATAGCCTAATGGCCTCCTTGTTCAAGTACTTTAACAGAATGTATGCTTTTCATTGCTGGCTAGAATTTAGTCTATACAAGGCTGTGGAGACCTTGAATGTGTACTGTAAAAACTTTAATAAAATACCGTTTGCTTTTCAGTTTTAAAGTTTTGAAACAAGGCCAGGCATAAGAAGGCAACTACTTTAATTTCCCCTGATCAGGTAAAGATAAGCATTGATAGCCTTACAAAGCTTTGCAGGTGAAGCCGCCCTGAAATGGCAATTACAATCTCCAAAGGTGGAGGAGGAGGGAACACAGATGTACACAATTATTGACGAAGCCCTATAGACGCAAAAAAAATTCTGTCATCAGATCTACTTCTATTTCCCTCATGTCTCCCAAAAAGGTCCCATCATTGATCATGGAGGAGGAAATAAGCAACCATTTTATAGATCAAGATAGTTTCAAGCAATGGTTAAGCACTAGACTTAAAGCCAAAGGATCTGAGTTCAATCAAATTCCAGTCCTGTAACTTATTTTTTAAACTTAGTCATCTCTCTCTGCTTCAGTTATTTTGACTGTAAAATGAGGGTAGTATTAGTACTCATCTCCAAAAAATGTTATAAGAATTTTACATACCTGGCATATAGCAAGTACTATAGGTATTTTCTATAATTCTTATTTTGTCATTGACCACCTTTGAAGCACTTCCATGATGTTAGAGGAGAGTAACAGGGTGACCAATATGAGATGAAAGATATACTTTTGGTGTATTGGCTTGTAAATGTGTTACCTTTCCCAGAGAATATAATGCCCATGAAAGCCATAATCGTATCAATGTGCTCATGTTGGGTCCATGACGTTTTAAGGAGGAGAGCATATGGTGGAATTTCAGGCACCATGGGAGGTCAGTGAGGGAAATATTTCTGTTGAAGAAGAAAACTCTTTTAAAGTTGCTGATTTTACCTACTCATGAAGCAGCTTTTTTCTTTTAGTATAAAAATAAAAGTTATTTGCAGGTTACTTGTCATTTTTCATTATAAAGATTTATTCTATAACTTTTAATTTATGAAAATGACACAAGGTCAGATGATGACTGATGGTTGTAGCTCCCAAAATGTAAAGAAGTGCTGACTAGAGGGAAATTGAAATTTAAAGTTCATGATCCCATAATCAGGAAGAATATGTTGGCTCTGAAAACCATTAATGAGAATAGATAGAAAAAGATGTATTTTTAAAGTAGTATTCTAAGTCAGATAATTACTAAGAAGCTAAGAAGAAAAACAATCACATCAACATGACTGCTATTCCAAAACAAACAAAATATAAACCAATACTGTAAAGCAATAGCCCCCAAACAATTTTCAGCACCTACTCTATTATAGTACCTACTTTACTTTACATAGTACATAGACCTATGAGATTTTATTAATTTAATTTTACATTGAGGGAAATCAAGAATCAGAGAAATCATGCAAGTTACCCCAGTCCTGCAGATGGTGGATTTATGTGTCACAAGTCAAAATTGAATGTCTCTGGCTCTGTGCTCAGGCTCTGAAAACCCATTCTGTGTTCACACATCAGTGCTAACAACAGAAGTCCTGGTTTCTCATCCTGGCAGGAATGGTGATCCACAGTCTATCCTAAAATGTTTTTCTGCCTCATTTTTCATCATCTCCCCAGACCAACTTTACATTCCAGGCATAACAATCTTCTCCTCAAGCTTATTATTTGATTTGCCTAATCCTGCCCTTCGTTAATTCCAGTTTCCTACACATGGCATTCTCCTCTCCTCCACTCTGCTGATTTAAACCTTGACATTTCTCAGAACATCTTCAACATGATCCATTCTGTGCATCAACCTCTGAGCTTCCATATTTAGTACAACTACCCTTCCAATGAACTCCATGTATCATTGTTAGAGTTCAGTTTGCCCCACATCATAGCCTCTTTTGTTTCTGTGAAGTATATAGCTTGCCTCCTTGAATAAGGCAGGGTCTTTATGCGTCCTTTTTGATCTTTATCTAACACATAGTAAGCTCTCAATAAATCCTGGTTAATTGACTATTCATCAGTTCTTGGTCAGTTCTGTGACAAAAAAAAAAAAAAAGAAAAGAAAGGAAAACAAACAAGCCTTAGGTTTAGTCTGTCATTGATACAGAATTCCATGAGAGAATTCACTTTTGGGAATGCAAGTGATTGGGAGGAGTTTATAGGAAAAGGAACACCAGCAGAGGACAAATTTCTCCTTCTACTTTGCAGAAAATGTCACTGTATTACATAGATGGGAGAAAGCAAAACTGTATAAATGCAAAGTACAACATAAATTTTTCCTAACCATTTTGGGGTGCTAGTTAGTGCTAACATTAGGCAAAGTAGTTGATTCAATACTGAAAACCAAAGAGGTAAATTGACAGGTCTTTTGCCAGATGGCTTTCAAAATTTCCATGATAAGAATAAAAACTATGGCTAAGATAATCAATAAGAAAAAATTGCCCAAGTTCAAGCCAATAATTTGGAAATCTTCACATGCTTTGGCCAAAGATATATGAATGTGACTATGTTTCATGTATCGAAACTTGGGCTTGCATTTAATCTTTTGGTGACTCAATCTCATTATTTAGAAAACAAAGACATTCAACTAAACAGTTATCAAAGTTTGTTTCAGTCATTTTGAATTCTCTGTTTCTTTGAACAGGCTTAATCTCAAATAAAGAAGTAGGGAAACTTTATAATTGGCAATCACTTCCTGTTTTTCTAGAATCTATATCTCTCATTATACATCCCACCTTCCTAAAATAGAAAATGCTATCATGCTAACTTTTCATTTATCACTGACAAATCCATACCTGTAGTTTGCACTTTGTAACTTTCTTAGGTATTGTCTTATGTGGCTTTCACTGATGTGTGTGAGACAGAAGCAAAACTTATTTCCAAATGTGAAAACTGAGTTTTAAGGTAAGAAACTTGCTCACAGGACTTTAAAGTATTAGAACAAGTATTTGAATCCCAAATCCTTATTTCTTCCTTGGGAACATGTTCTATCTCAGGGTCCAACACTGTGTGGTTGATGCTCCAAACTGATCTAATCATACAGGGCCTGTGCCCTCTGTCCCACAGCTTTGCTATTCTGTTCTTCCTCTCTATTCATAGAAAGACTCTATTCTCACATTCCTTATTTAAACAGGATACCTTGCTTTCCTAAAATCTCAAGCATAAGCTAAAAGGGTCTGTATTAATTGACTAATGAAACAAAATTTTCATAATAAATATCAAATAGGATAATATCAGAGTCAACCCAGTAAGCCTAGGAATGTAACGGTAAAAATTTAGAGTTTCAGGGTCTAATTAGGAAAGGAAATAGTGCACACAGAGGGCTTCTGAGGTTTTTTTCCTTTCAAATCTCCAACATATTGCTTTGAACAAACACACACAGTGGCAGGCATTGAGAGTGGTTAGAAGTAAAGTTTCAACAGATGTAATAAGAAAGTCCTAGCTTTAGGAATACATATACATATATATATTCTATATTTTAAGTTAGACAAGATTGTAAATTGAAAGTACAATGTACAATACAATGGCATGTGGTCAAGTTCTGAACTTTGAGTTGGCCAGCTGAAGTGCTCAGTGAGAAGCTGAAAGCACGGGTGAAGATGACTATCAAGATATAGTTTTAGGAGGTAGATTTGATCTAATCTCTGAAAGATGTGAAGGTTCTAGAAATGGGTGACAATGCTGGCACTGAGGCTGACAATTAAAGTGTTGGAAAACAGTACATGCAGTTTTTGTCAAAAGACTACACATGTAATCTTCACCTAATCTTCCTCCTCTTATGTTAGGATGAAAGATTGAATCAAGGCCTGCCCTTAGTATCATGACACAAGGTATTCTGCAAGAAATAAGAAAGAAAACTTAGTAGACAGGGAAAGATTGACTGTAATATGTGTTAAACTACAGTGTCCCAAGTAATACTGCTTTTAATTTGGGGTTTATCTCTTACTTTGTGTTCCAAAACAGTGTCAGGTCCTGTGATTTTCCAGTATTTAAAAACTTCAGAACACTACTGTTCCCCAGGAAGACAACTAAATTCGAGGAAACCAGTGAATTTTATAGAAACGGAAGCATAGGTAAATTGTTTTTTCTCTTGGGGGAGGAAGGAGGGCTGTTCAATAATTTTTACCTTCATAATAATTTTAAATACAATTCACCTCAGAGCCCAGATGACTGGTTTACATGGGTAGACATAACAGTCTAAACATTTTCAGAAATAAGTAGAGGAATAACTAAGGGTACTAAGAAGAGCCAAACACCCTCACCTTCAACCTCTGACATTCTTCAGTTTCCATTTCCCCTTGCCAGAAATATGGACTAACCTCTCTCTTTCTTAATTAATAGACTTTGCTTTTACAGCAGTTTTAGAATTACAGAAAATTTGATCAGAAAGTACAGTTCCATATGCTCCCCTCTTCTCCTCCCCACAGTTTACCCTATTATTAACATTTTGCATTAGTGTGAACATTTGTTACAACTGATGAAAAATATTAATATTATTAAGTAAAAAATATTTTTGTGTGTTATATAGTTCTATGAGTTTTGAAAAATGTATAATAACATGCCCACCATTATAGTATCATAAAGAATAGTTTCACTGCCTTAAAAATCCCCTATTTACCTCTAACACCTCCCATTTATTTCTTAAAATGTGAAAACCTCTTGAACTGTACAGTGAGAAGGAGCTTACAGTCAGCTATTCTTGACCTTGCATAGTCAGACTTTTATAATGCAGTCCTTCCTGTAAGAGAGATTGCTTTTTCCCCCCTAAATTTATTTATTTATTTATTTTTGGTTGCATTGGGTCTTCATTGCTATGCACAGGCTTTCTCTAGTTGCAGAGAGTGGGGGCTACTCTTCTTGAGGTATGCAGCTTCTCATTGTGGTGGCTTCTCTTGTTGCAGAGCACAGGCTCTAGGCATGTGGGCTTCAGTAGTTGTGGTTTGAGGGCTCTAGAGTGCAGGCTCAGTAGTTGTGGTACACAGGCTTAGTTGCTCCACAGTATGTGGGATCTCCCCGGACCAGGGATCAAACTCGTGTTCCCTGCATTGGCAGGCAGATTCTTAACACTGCACCACCAGGGGAGTCCCCAGACTTTTGTAGAAGAGGTTGGAAGTGAAATACTGTTGTTATTTTTTTAATTAATTAATTATTTTAACTGAAAGATAATTGACCTACAGAGTGTTAATTCCAGGTGCACAACATAGTGATTCAATATTTATATACATTACAAAATGATCACCACAATAAGACTAGTTTGAAAGTGAAACATTAATGAATTATTAGTTCCTGAGGCATGCTAGATCCACATTCTTCCCTTCTGCTCCATTATTATGCTGTATTTCTTAGGATAAGACTGAATGTAACTGCCAAGTGTTTACAATTCAAATGACGATCAAGCATCAGCCTTGAAATTATTTTAAAAAGTATCATAATTTCCATGGACAAATAAATTCTGACCTCTTCCCTCTATGGTTGGAATTTTGAGATGGGAAGACATATTTGAAGTTACATTTAATGGATGAGACTCTCTAAGCAGAGCTAGAGGCACATGGTAGGGGAAAGAAGAGAAGGATTGGGCACTAGTTGTTTTTGGCCAGATTTGGCTCCAGACTCTAAAATCGAGAGGTAAGTGAGTCTTTGAAGTTTTATTCTAGGATTCACAGATATTCTCAGCATGAAAAGTAGGGAAACAGGTTTTATGGGCAGAAGCTTTGCTCAGGAACAAAGTATTTTTGATAAAGGACATGGGCTCTGTAGTCAGATAGGCATGAGTTAAAACTGTGATTCTTAGATATGTGTGACCTTCCATACCCAATTTCTCCATCAGACACATGAGAAATAGTACATATATTTCAACTGGTTGTCATAAAAAAAAAGAGATAATGTTTGCCAATATTCTCATTAGATACTCACAAATATAATGTAATTTCCAAACAATGAGGAGTCATAGTGGTGAGTGGCTAAATGGGATGTTTTCACAGAGTTAGAAAAGAAAGCAGGGCAAAAGTAGTGACCAAGATGGTGGAGTAGGAAATCACTGAGCTCACCTCCTCCCACAGGCACACCAAAATTACAACAATTTACAGAGCAACTATCAATGATAATGGCCTGAAAACTATCAGAATATATAACCTACCACTAAAGATATAGAGAAGGAACCACAAAAAGTCAGTAAGGCCAGAGACAAGGTATAGTCACGATCCGACCCCTGGGTAGGTGACCCACAAATAAGAGGATAATCACAATTGCAAGGGTGATCCCCAAGAAGTGATGGTGGGGTGGGTCCAAGCCCCACATTGGGATCCTGCGCCTGGGAATCCTGTACCAGGAAGATTCGCCTCCAGAAGTTTGGCTTTGAAGGTCAGAAGGGCTGGATTTCAGAAGAGCCAAAGGACTGTATGAAACAGAGATTCTGCTTTTAAATGGTGCATACAAAATCTCACATGCTCTGAGACCCAGGGCAGAAGTAGTAATTTAAGATGAGCCTGGATCAGACCCAACTTGTTAATCTTGGAGAACCTTCTGGAGAGGCAAGAGGCAACTGGGACTCACTCTGGGAACATAGACACTGATGGCAATGCTTTTAGAGAACACTTCTACCAGGAGTACACTGGTGCTGGCAAGCAGAATTTTGGAGTTTCCCTCTAGCTTATTAGCACCAGGACCCAGCCCCACTCACCACCCAGCCAGCACCATTTCTGGGACTTCCCAGACCAAGCAGCTAGCTGCATGGGGACACAGCTCCACTTAACAGCAGATTGGAAACAGCTGTAGAGACCCCTAAGGCCCCAGGCGTCCCAGTATCCTGACACCCACAAGAGGGCCCAGGACTAAGCCCCATCCACCAGTGGTCCAGCACTATCCCTGGGATCCCTTGAGTCCCATCAGGACACAACCTCACCGACCAAAAGGCTGGCATCAACTCCAGGGTTGTCAGGGTCCCACAGTCAGAGATCTTGGGGCCCAATTTCTGCCACCAGTGGGCCAGCACCAACTCCAGGTCACTTTGGACCCCTCAGTCAGCCACTCAGGGATCTGATCCCACCCACCAGTGGACTTGTTCTAGATGCAGAACCTAGCCTCACCAACCAAAGAACCAATGTCAGCTCTGAGAATCCTGAACCCAATAGCCAAAGACCTCAAGATAAAAATTCACCCACCAGTAAGCTAACACTAGTCCTGGGACCTTATCCACCAGTGAGTGGGTATCAGCTTCAGGTCTCACTGGGATATAGCCCCACCTACCAGTGAACAACATCAGCTATGGGACAACTTAGGACCTTCAGCCAACCATACCAGGATCCAGCCCCACCCACCAGTGTGGGATGGCACTAGCACAAGGCCCAGACCCTGTCCATCCACAAGTGACAAAAGATCTGGGAACACTGCATCCCTACAGATAGTCATGTCAGCACCCAGCTCACCTGCCAGTGGGCTGACACCAGATCCACGAACCAAGGGCCATGCATCCAGCCACTCCTTGACCTAACCCACCAAGCAACAGGGTGGCACCAGGACAAGGACTCCTTGACTCCTTAATAGATATATAAGTACATGGGCTGAACACAAGCCCAGTACATGGGCTGAACACAAGCAGATGGAAACCTCCACACTAGGCAGGCCTGGCAACAACCAGGCTAGGAGCCAGCCATGCCTATCACTGTGTCCATAGTAGTTAGCCCTATCACAGTAGAAGGGCCCAAACAGCCCACATAGAGAGCACCCCTAGAGCATATACCTCTGGTTATTGCACTGCTAGAACCTGTAGAATGTCTGTTATATAAGGTCACTTTTCCAAGATCAGGAAACATAATCAATCTATCTAAAACACAGAAATAAAAACAGAGAATTAGGCAAAAAATGAGGCAACAGAGGAATGAGTTCCAAAATAAGGAAAAACATAAAACCTCAGAAGAAGAACTAAGTGAGATGGAAATAAGCAAATTACCCAATAAGGAGTTCAGGGTAGTGACATAAATATGTTCAGAGAACTCAGGAAAAGAATGAACAAACACAGTGAGAATTTTAACAGAGTTAGAAAATATAAGTAAGAATGAGACAGAGCTGAATAATATAATAACTGAAATAAAAATACACTAGGAGGAATCAACAGTAGATTAGTTGATACAAAGGAAAAGATCAGTGAACTCAAAGACAGAGTAGTGGAAATCAACCTAGCTAAACAGAAAAAGGGAAAACAAATAATTTAAAAAAGAGAGTTTAAGAGACTTCAGACAACATCTAGGGTACTAACATTTATATTGTAGGGGTACCAGAAGGAGAAGAGATAAAGGGACAGAGAATGTATCTTAAGACATAATAGCTGAAAACATCCCTAAAATTGAAAAGAAACACATCCAGACACAGGAAGCACAGAGTATCCTAAACAAAATCAACCAAATGAGGTCTACACCAAGACATATTGTTATTAAATTGGTAAATTGTAACTAAATTGTAACTAAAATGGTAAGAATTAAAACTAAAAAGAGAATATTATATACATCAAGGAAAAAGCAACTAGTTATGTACAAGGAAACTCCCATAAGGCTATCAATGGACTTCTAAGCAGAAACTCTCCAGGCCAAAAGGAAGTAATGAAAGGACAAAAACAAAAACCTAGAACTTAGAGAACTTTAGTTGGCAAGACTATCATTCAGGTTTGAAGGAGAAATCAAGAGTTTTACAGACAAGCAAAAACTAAGACTTCAGCACCACAGAAGTGTTTCTACAAGAAATTTTAAAAGGAAAGCAAAGGCCACAGCTAGAAATAAAAAAAGTATGAAAAGACAAATAGTATTGTTAAAGGAAAATATAAAGTTAAAGTAGATTATCGATGACCTATAAAGCTAAGAGCAAGGTTAAAAGACAAAAGTAGTAAAATCATCTATATCCATAATATGTGGTTAAGGGATAGATACAAAACCAAAAAGATGTAAAATATGATATCAAAGATATTAATCATTGGGTGGGAGGAGGAAAAAATACATTCAAACTTAGATCATCAAGTTAAATTAATCATGTATATATATAGAGAGAGATTGCTAAAAATAAACCTCATTGTAACCACCAACCAAAATTTGTGATACATAAAGAAAAAAGAGAAAGGGATCCAAACTAACACTAAAGACAGATATTGAATCACAAGGGAGAGCAAAAGAAGAAAAAAGGAACAACAACAACAAAAAACTACAAAAGCAACCCCAGCATAATTAATAAAATAGCAATAAGTACATATATTTTAATAATTACTTTAAAGGTAAATTGAACAAATGCTGCAATCAAAAGACGTGGAGTGGATGAATGGATATAAAAACAAGACCCATATGTATGCTGGCTACAAAAGACTCACTTCAGATCTAAAGAAACACACAAACTGAAAAAACAAGGATTGAAAAAGTTATTTCATGCAAATGGAAATAAAAGGAATGTGGAGGTAGCAATAAATGTACCATACAAAATAGACTTTACAACAAAGACTGTAACAAGAGCCAAAAAAGAACATTGCATAATGATAAAGGGATCTGTTCAACCAGAAGATATAATAATTGTAAATATATATGCACTGAATATAGGATCACCTAAATGTATACAACAAATATTAACACATAAAATATGAAAAAATGATAGGAACACAATAATAGTAAGGGTCTTTTACACACCATTTACATCAATGGACATATCATTCCAGACAGAAAATCAATAAAGAAACACAGCCCTTAAATGATACAGTAGAACAATAGACTTAATAGATATATAAAGAACATTCCATCCAAAAACAGTAGAATATATTTTTCTCAACTGCACATGGAACATTCTTCATGACAGATCACATGCTAAGACACAAAACAAATCTCAGTAAATTAAGAAGGTTGAAATCATTTCAAGCATTTTTTTTGAACTACAATATTATGAGACTAGAAAAGAACTGCAAAAACCACAAATACATGGAGTGGAGGCTAAACAATATGCAACTTAACAATGAATGGGTCACTAAAGAAAGAAAAAAAGGAATCAAAATTCCAGGAGACAAAATAAAACAAAAACACAGCTATCCAAAATCTATAGGACACAGCAAAATCAGTTATAAGAGGAAACTTTATAGCAATATAAGCCTACCTCAGGGAACAAGAAAAATCCAAATAAATGACCAAAGCTTATACCTAAAGGCTCTAGAAAAAGTAGAATAAACAAAATGCACAATTACTAGAAGGAATGAATGATAAAAATCCAGGCAAAAATAAATAGAAATAGAGACAAAAATCAATAGCAAAGTTCAATGAAACTAAGAGATCGTTCTTTGACAAGGTAAACAAAATTGATAAACCCTTAGCCAGACCCATCAAGAAAAAAGAAAATGAGAGAGAGCCCAAATGAATAAATCAGAAATGAAAAAGAAGTTACAGCCAATACCACAGAAATACACAGAATAATAAGAGAATACTATGAACAATTATACACTAATAAAATGTGCAACTTAGAATAAATGCACAAATTCCTAGAAATGTACAGTCTTCCAAGACTGAATCAGGAAGAAGTAGAAAATATGAACAGACCAATTACCAATAATCAAATTGATTCACTAATCAAAAAACTTCCGCAAAACAAAAGTCCTGGACAAGATGGCTTCACAGGTGAATTCTTTCAAACACTTAAAGAGGAGTTAACATCTATCCTTATCAAATTATTCCAAATATTGAAGAGGAATGTATACTTTCAAACTCATTCTAAAAGGCCAGCATCAGCTTAATACCAAACCAAAGACATTACAAAAAGGAAAAACACAAGCTGACATCACTGATGAACATAGATGCAAAATTTCAACAAAATATTAGCAAACTTAATTCAACAATACAATAAAAGTATCATACACCAATATCAAGTGAGATTCATCCCAGTGATGCAAGAATGGTTCAATATCTGCATATCAATCAATGTGATACATCACATTAACAAAACAAAGATAAAAATCATATGATTATCTCAATAAACTCAGAAAAATACTTTTGATAAATTTCAACATCCTTTTAATATTAAAAACTCTAAAGGTTGATATAGAGGGAACATACCTCAATATAATGAAGGTCATATATGATAAGCCCACAGCTAATATCACTCAATGATGAAAAGTGAAAGCATTTCCTCTAATATCAAGAATAAAACAAGAATGCCCACTATTGTCAGTTTTCTTCAGTATAATTTTGGAAGTCCTAGCCAAGGCAATCAGACAAGAAAAAGAAATAAATGGAATCAAAATTGGAAAAAAAAAGGTAAAGCTGTCACAGTTTGCCTATGACATGATATCATACATAGAAAATCCTAAAGACACCAGTAAAAAATTATTAGAACTCATCATATGAATTTGGTAAAGTTGCAGAATACAAAATTAATCTACAGAAATCCACTGCTTTCTATAAACTTACAATAAACTATCAGAAAGAATAATTAAGAAAATCCCATTTACATTCATATTAAAAAGAACAAAATACCTAGGAATAAATCTAAGGAGGCAAAAGACATGTACTCTCAAAACTGTTAGATGTACAGTAGCAAAGATTTCAAACTATACTACAGAACTACAGTATGATTCTGACACAAAAGCAAACACATAGATCAATGGAAGAGAATAGAGAGCCCAGAAATGAACCCACAGTTCTATGGTTAATTAATCTAGGACAAAGCAGGCAAAATTATACAATGGGGAAGAAATACTTCTTCAACAATGTTGTTCGGCAAACTGAACAGTGGCATGCAAAAGAATCAAACTGGACTACTTTCTGACACCATATACAAAAATAAACTCAAAATGAATTAAAGACTTAAATGTAAGTCCTGAAATCATAAATATTCTAGAAGAAAACATGCATATTATGCTCTCTGATGTAGGTCTTCACAACGTTTTTTGGATATGTCTCCTCAGGCAAGGGAAACAAAAGCAAAAATATACAACTGTGACTATATCAAACTAAAAAGCTTTTGCATAGTGAAGGGAAATATCAACAAAATGAAAAGCTGGCAACAGAATGGGATAAAAGATATTTGCAATATGGTTTAAAAATTAGCAGAGTATCTTAATAGGCATTTTTCCAAAAAAGACATACATATGGCCAAGAGGCACATAAAAATATGCTTAACATCACTAATCATTAGGGAAATGCAAATCAATACCACAGTGAGATATTGCCTCACATTTTTCAGTATGGTTATCATCAAAAATACAATAAATAACAAATGTTGGTGAGAATGTGTAGAAAAGGGAACATTAGTGCATAGTAGGTGGGAGTGTACATTGTTACAGCATCTATGGAAAACAATTTGGAGAGTCCTCAAAAAATGAAAACTAGAACTGCCATATGATCCAGCAATTCCACTCCTGGATATTAATCTCAGAAAATGAAAACACTAATTCAAAAAGATATAGGCACCCCTGTTTTCAGTGAAGCATTTTTACAATAGCCAATTATGAAACAACCTAAATGTTCATCAATAGATGAATGGATAAAGAAGCTGTGGTAGAAATATAGTGGTATATATAATATGTATTTTATATATATATATATATATGTAGTGGTATATATAATATCTATTTTATATATATTACTATTACTAATTACTGTTAGTATATTACTATTAGCCATTAAAAAAGAATGACATCTTGCCATTTGTGACAGCACGGATAGAGAGGGTATTATACTAAGCAAAGTAAATCAGAGAGAGAAAGACAAATACCTCATGATTTCACTTATACATGGAAATCTAAAATGCAAAACAAATGGGCAAACACAAAAAATAGGAACAGTCATAGATACATAGAAAAAACAGGTGGTTGCCAGAGGTGGGGGTGGGGAGATGAAAGTCATAAATGAGGGAAACTAAAAGTTACAAACTTCAAGTTCCAAAATAAATGAGTCAGAGTTAAGTAATGTACAGTGTCTGGAACATAGTCAATAACTATGTAATACATTTGTATGATCAAAGATGGTAAGTGGACTTATTGTGGTGATCATTTTGTAATCTATAGAAATATCAAATCATTATGCTGTGCACCAGGAACTTACATAGTGTTGTAGATCAACTGCACTTCAAAACCAAACAAACTTTTAAAAA
Source organism: Lagenorhynchus albirostris (assembly GCF_949774975.1). Classification (NCBI taxonomy): domain Eukaryota; kingdom Metazoa; phylum Chordata; class Mammalia; order Artiodactyla; family Delphinidae; genus Lagenorhynchus; species Lagenorhynchus albirostris. Next base: position 29,902,166 of record NC_083108.1, on the reverse strand, counting down.
AGACATCAGACTTTTGGTTATCAGAAGCATGGGGAGGGGGTAGGAGAAATGGGATGAAGGGACTCAGAAGGTATAGACTTCCAGAGCTTCTGAGTTCCATGGGTCGGAGCTGAACCAGGCCCCAGGCAGCATCTGGCATCCAGGTCAGGCCTGGCGTTGGTAGCTCGTGCAATCCTCACTGAACGGCTCCCTGTGACGTGCCTAGTGTCTGCCTGTCAGAGGAAGCAAAAGGTGGGGCACACTGAGTAAACGAGGCCCCAAGGCCTAGAACCTGGGATTTCGCCCAGAGCAGGGAGTTAATAACAAAGTTGTTATGAGGAGGAGTGAATAAGATTGTTTTGGTGGAGGAGCTTCAAGATGGACGAAGAATAAGAAGTGAAGATCACCTTCCTCCCCAGAAATACATCAGAAATACATCTACATGTGGAACAGCTCCTACAGAACACCTACTGAATGCTGGCAGAAGACTCAGACCTCCCAAAAGGCAAGAAACTCCAAACGTACCTGGGTAAGGCAAAAGAAAAAAGCAAAAACAGAGACAAAATAATAGGGATGGGACCTGCACCAGAGGGAGGAAGCTGTGAAGGAGGAAAGGTTTCCACATACTAGGAAGCCCCTTTGTGGGTGGAGACTGCAAGTGGTGGAGGGTGGAATCTTCAGAGCCACGGAGGAGAGCGCAGCAACAGGGATGCAGAGGGCAAAGCGGAGATATTCCCACACAGAGGATTGGTGCCCACCAGCACTCACCAGCCCAAGAGACTTGTGTGCTCACCCGCCGGGACGGGTGGGAGGTGGGAGCTGAGGCTTGGATTTCGGACATCAGATCCGAGAAGAGGACTGAGGTTGGCTGCATGAACACAGCCTGATGGGGGCTAGTGCGCCATGGCTGACAGGGAGGGAGTCCAGGAAAAGGTCTGGAACTGGCAAAGAAGCAAGATACATTTTCTGGCCTCTTTGTTTCCGGGTGCACGAGGAGAGGGGATTAAGAGTGCTTGCTTGGGCTTCCCTGGTGGCGCAGTGGTTGAGAGCCTGCCTGCCGATGCAGGGGACACGGGTTCATGCCCCAGTCCAGGAAGATCCCACATGCCGTGGAGTGGCTGGGTCCGTGAGCCATGGCCGCTGAGCCTGCACGTCCGGAGCCTGTGCTCTGCAACGGGAGAGGCCACAACAGTGAGAGGACCGCGGACAGCAAAAAGAAAAAAAAGAGTGCTGCTTAAGGAGCTCCAGAGATGGGCGCAAGTTGTGGCTATCAGCATGGACCACAGAGACGGACATGAGACACTAAGGCTGCAGCTACAACCATCAAGAAGCCTGTGTGCAAGCACAGGTCACTATCCACACCTCCCCTCCCGGGAGCCTGTGCAGCCCGCCACTGTTAGGGTCCCGTGATCCAGGGACAACTTCCCCAGGAGAACACACGGTGTGCCTCAGGCTGGTACAACGTCACACCAGCCTCTGCCACCGCAGGCTCACCCCACACTCTGTACCCCTCCCTCTCCCTAGCCTGAGTGAGCCAGAGGCCCCTAATCAGCTTCTCCTTTAACCCCTTCCTGTCTGAGTGAAGAACAGATGCCCTCAGGCGATATGCAGAGGCAGGGCCAAATTCAAAGCTGAATCCCAGGAACTGTGCAAACAAAGAAGAGAAAGGGAAATCTCTCCCAGCAGCCTCAGGATCAGTGGATGAAATCTCCACAATCAACTTGATGTGCCTTGCATCTGTGGAATACCTGAACAGACAAAGAATCATCCCAAACTGAGGAGATGGACTTTGGGAACAACGATATATATACATTTTTTTTCCACTTTTTATCTTTTTGTAAGTGTGTATTCGTATGCTTCTGTGTGTGATTTTGTCTGTATACCTTTGCTTTTATCATTTGTCCTAGTGTTTTTTCTGTTTTTTTTTTTTTTTTTTGTATAATTTTCAGTGCCTGCTATCATTGATGGATTTGTTTTTTGGTTTGGTTGTCCTCTTCTTTCTTTTTTTTTTATTACTTAAAAATTTATTTAATAATTACTTTTTGTTTTTTATCTTAATAACTTCTTAAATTTATTTAATTTTATTTTATTTTCCTTTCTTTCTTTCTTTTTTTCTCTCTATTATCCTGAGCCATGTGGATGACAGGCTGTTGGTGCTCCAGCCAGGTGTCAGGGCTGTGCCCCTGAGGTGGAGAGACAAGTTCAGGACGTTAGTCCACCAGAGAGCTCCTAGCTCCGTGTAACATCAAACAGCGAAAATCTCCCAGATATCTCCATCTCAACCCCAAGACCCAGCTGCAAACAACAACCAGCAAGCTACAGGGCAGGACACCCTATGCCAAACAACTGGGAACACAGGAACACAACCACACTCATTAGCAGAGAGGCTGCCTAAAATCATAATAAGGTCACAGACACCTGAAAACACACCACCAGATGTGGACTTGCCCACAAGGAAGACAAGATCCAGCCTCATACACCAGAACACAGACACTAGTCCCCTCCAACAGGAAGCTTACACAACAAACTGAACCAACCTTAGCCAATGGGGGCAGACACCAAAAGCAATGGGCATTACGAACCTGTAGCCTATGAAAAGGAGATTCCAAACACAGTAAGTTAAGCAAAATGAGAAGACAGAGAAACACAAAGCAGGTGAAGGAGCAAGGTAAAAACACATCAGACCAAACAAATGAAGAGGAAATATGCAATCTACCTCAAAAAGTATTCAGAATAATGATAGAAAAGATGATCCAAAATGTTGGAAATAGAATGGAGGAAATACAAAAAACTTTTAACAAGAACCTAGAAGAACTAAAGAGCAAACAAACAATCATGAACAACACAATAAATGAAATTAAAAATTCTCTAGAAAGTATCAAGAGCAGAATAACTGAGGCAGAAAGATGGATAAGTGACCTGGAAGATAAAATAGTGGAAATAACTACTGCAGAGCACAATAAAGGAAAAAGAATGCAAAGAATTGAGGACAGTCTCAGAGACCTCTGGGACATGATTAAAGGCACCAACATTCGAAATATAAGGTTCCAGAAGAAGAAGACAAAAAGAAGGTACTGAGAAAATATTTGAAGAGATTATAGTTGAAAACTTCTCTAATATGGGAAAGGAAATAGTTAATCAAGTCTAGGAAGCACAGAGAGTCCCATACAGGATACTACACAGAGAAATACACCAAGATGTATATTAATCAAAGTATCAAAAATTAAATACAAAGAAAAAATATTAAAAGCAGCAAGGGAATAAAAACAAATAACATACAAGGGAAACCCCATAAAGTTAACAGCTGATCTTTCAGCAGAAATTCTGAAAGCCAGAAGGGAGTGACCAGACATATTTAAAGTGATGAAAGGGAAGAACCTATAACCAAGGTTACTCTATCAGGTAAGGATGTCATTCAGATTTCACAGAGAAATTTAAACCTTTACAGTCAAGCAAAAGTTAAGAGAATTCAGCACAACCAAACCACCATTACAACAAATGCTAAAGGAACTTCTTTAGGCAGGAAACACAAGAAAAGGAAAAGACCTACAATAAGAAACCCAAAACAATTAAGAAAATGGGAATAGGAACATACATATCGATAATTACCTTAAATGTAAATGGATTAAATGCTCCCACCAAAAGACACAGACTGGCTGAATGGATACAAAAACAAGACCCGTATATATGCTGTCTACAAGAGACCTACTTCAGACCTAGGGACACATACACACTGAAAGTGACAGGATTGAAAAAGATATTCCACGCAAATGGAAATCAAAAGAAAATTGGAGTAGCAAATCTCATATCAGATGAAACAGACTTTGAAATAAAGATTATTGCAAGAGACAAGGAAGGACACTACATAATGATCAAGGGATCAATCCAAGAAGAAGATATAACAATTGTAAATATATATGCACCCAACATAGGAGCACCTCAATACATAAGGCAAATGCTAAGAGCCATAAAAGGGGAAATTGAAGGTAACACAATCACAGTAGGGGACTTCAACACCCCACTTTCACCAATGGTCTGATCATGCAAAGTGAAAATAAATAAGGAAACACGAGCTTTAAATTATACATTTAACAAGATAGACTTAATTGATATTTATGGGACATTCCATCCAAAAACAACAGAATACACTGTCTTCTCAAGTGCTGATGGAACATTCTTCAGGATAGATCATATCTTGTGTCACAAATCAAGCCTCAGTAAACTTATGAAAATTGAAATCATATCAAGTATCTTTTCTGACCACAATGCTATGAGACTAGATATCAAATACAGGGAAAAATCTGTAAAAAATGCAAACACATGGAGGCTAAACAATACACTACTTAATAACCAATAGATCACTGAAGAAATCAAAGAAGAAATCAAAGCATACTTAGAAACAAATGACAATGAAAACACGACTACCCAAAATCTATGGGATGCAGCAAAAGCAGTTCTAAGAGGGAAGTTTTTACCAATACAACCCTACCTTAAGAAACAAGAAACAACCTAACTTTACACCTAAAGCAATTAGAGAAAGAAGAATGAAAACACCCCAAAGTTAGCCGAAGGAGAGAAATCATAAAGATCAGATGAGAAATAAATGAAAAAGAAAAGAAGGAAACGATAGGAAAGATCAAGAAAACTAAAAGCTGGTTCTTTGAGAAGATAAACAAACTAATAAACCATTAGCCAGACTCATCAAGAACAAAAGGGAGAAGACTCAAATCAATAGAATTAGAAATGAAAAAGGAGAATTAACAACTGAACTGCATAAATACAAAGGATAATGAAAGATTACTACCTGCAACTATACACCGATAAAATGAACAACCTGCAATAAATGCACAAATTCTTAGAAATGCACAGCCTTCTGAGACTGAATCAGGAAGAAATAGAAAATATGAACAAACCAATCACAAGTACTGAAATTGAGACTGTGATTAAAAATCTTCCAACAAACAAAAGCCCAGGACCCTATGGCTTCACAGGTGAATTCTATCAAACATTTAGAGGAGAGCTAACACCTATCCTTCTCAAACTCTTCCAAAATATAGCAGAGGGAGGAACACTCTGAAACTCATTCTACGAGGCCACCATCACCCTGTTGCCAAAACCAGACAAAGATGTCACAAAGAAAGAAAAATACAGGCCAGTATCACTGTTGAACAAAGATGCGAAAATCCTCAACAAAGCACTACCAAACAGAATCCAACAGCACATTAAAAGGACCATACACCATGATCAAGTGTGGTTTATCCCAGGAATGCAAGGATTTTTCAGTATATGAAAATCAATCAATGTGCTACACCATATTAACAAATTGAAGGAGAAAAACCATATGATCAACTGAATAGATGCAGAGAAAGCTTTCAACAAAAGTCAACACCCATTTGTGATAAAAAACCTCCAGGAAATAGGCAGAGAGGGAACTTACCTCAACATAATAAAGGCCATATATGACAAACATACAGCCAACAATGTCCTCAATGGTGAAAAACTGAAAGCATTCCCACTAAGATCAGGAACAAGACAAGGTTGCCCACTCCCACCATTATTATTCAACAGAATTTTGGAAGTTTTAGCCACAATCAAAGAAGAAAAAGAAATAAAATGAATTCAAATCGGAAAAGAAGAGGCAAAACTGTCACTGTTCGCAGATGACATGGTACTATTCATAGAGAATCCTAAAGATGCTACCAGAAAACTACTAGAGCTAATCAATAAATTTGGAAAAATAGCCAGATACAAAATTAATGCACAGAAATCTCTTGCATTCCTATACACTAATGATGAAATATCTGAAAGTGAAATTAAGAAAACACTCCCATTTACCATTGCAACAAAAAATAAAAAAAAATACATAGGAATAAATCTACCTAAGGAGACAAAATTCCTGTGTGCAGAAAATTATGACACTGATGAGAGAAATTAAAGATGATACAAATAGATGGAGAGATATACCATGCTCTTGGATTGGAAGAATCCACATCATGAAAATTTATATACTACCCAAAGCAATCTACAGATTCAATGCAATCCTTATGAAACAACCACCAGCATTTTTCACAGAACTAGAACAAAAATTTCACAATATGCATGGAAACACAAAAGACCCCGAATAGCCAAACAATTTTGTGAAAGAAAAACAGAGATGCAGGCATCAGGCTCCCTGACTTCAGAATATACTACAAAGCTACAGTAATCAAGACAGTATGGTAGTGGCCCAAAATGAGAAATATAGATCAATTGAACATGATAGAAAGCCCAGAGACAAACCCACACACATATGGTCACCTTATCTTTGATATAGGAGGCAAGAATATACAGTGGAGAAAAGTCAGCCTCTTCAATAAATGGTGCTGAGAAAACAGCTACATGTAAAATAATGATATTAGAGCACTCTCTAACACCATACACAGAAATCAACTCAAAATGTATTAAAGACCTAAATGTAAGGCCAGACACTATCAAACTCTTAGAGGAAAACATAGACATAACACTCTATGACATATATCACAGCAAGATCCTTTTTGACCCACCCCTGAGAGAATTGGAAATAAAACAAAAATAAACAAATGGGACCTAATGAAACGTAGAAGCTTTGCACAGCATAGGAAACCATAAACAAGACAAAAACACAACGCTCAGAATGGGAGAAAATATTTGCAAATAAAGCAACTGACAAAGGATTAATCTCCAGAATTTTGAGCAGCTCATGCAGCTCAATATCAAAAAACAAACAACCCAATACAAAAGTGTGTGGAAGATCTAAATAGACATATCTCCAAAGAAGATATACAGATTGCCAACAAACACATGAAAGAATAATCAACATTATTAATCATTAGAGAAATGCAAATCAACACTACAGTGAGGTATCACCTCACACTGGTCAGAATGGCCATCATCAAAAAATCTACAAACAGTAAATGCTGGAGAGGGTGTGGAGAAAATGGAACCCTCTTGCACTGTCGGTGGGAATGTTAATTGATACAACCACTATGGAGAACAGTATGGAGGTTCCTTAAAAAACTACAAATAGAACTACCATATGACCCAGCAATCCCACTACTGGATATATACCCTGAGAAAACCATAATTCAAAAAGTCTCATGTACCATAATGTTCATTGCAGCTCTATTTACAGTAACCAGGACATGGAAGAAACCTAAGTGTCCATCAACAGATGAATGGATTAAGAAGATGTGGCACATATATACAATGGAATAAAAAGAAATAAAATTGAGTTATTTGTAGTGAGGTGGATAGACTTAGAGTCTGTCATACAGAGTGAAGTAAGTCAGAAAGAGAAAAACAAATACTGTATGTTAACGCATATATATGGAGTCTAAAAAAAAAACCCAAAATGGTCATGAAGAACCTAGGGGCAGGATGGGAATAAAGACACACACCTACTAGAGAATGGACTTGAGGGCACGGGGAGGGGGAAGGGTAAGCTGGGACAGTGAGAGAGTGGTAGTGTATATATGGACATATATATACTACCATATATAAAATAGATAGCTAGTGGGAAGCAGGTGCATAGCACAGGGAGATCAGCTTGGTGCTTTGTGACCAGCTAGAAGGGTGGGATAGGCAGTGTGGAGGGCGGGAGATGCAAGAGGGAAGAGATATGGCTATATATGTATATGTAGAACTGATTCAATTTTTTATAAAGCAGAAACTAACACACCATTGTAAAGCAATTATACACTAATAAAAATGTTACCAAACACACACACACACACACACACACACACACACACACACACACAAAGCCCAATATTCGTGAAAGAAAAAAGAAAAAATAACTGATAGATTTTACTACCTTAAAAAAAAAACTTTTGTACACAAATATAAATAGGAGACAAAAGTTTGGGGGATTATGTGAAATATAACAGAAAGTTAAAGATCCTTAATATAAAATCACCTAGAGACCAAAAAAAGATATAAAAATATTTTTATAAAGAAGAAATATAAACAAACATGTATAAACTTTCAACTTCATAAGCAGTCAAAAATTAAAATGAATACCATTTTCCCATCCCTTGAAAAGGCAGATATGGAAGGATTGTTAATAACTAGTGCTGGAGATAGTGAGCACTCTGTCATTGTTGGAGAAAGTATAAATCCATGTAGCTTTTCAGGTGGACCACTTGGCAGTGTATATCAATACTTAAATGGTGGCTAGCCTCTGATTTAACAGCTCTGAGTGTAAGCATCCTACCTGAAGATATCTTCATGCAAGTCCTAGGAGTCAGGTATAAGTATGTGTATCAAAGCATTTTTTGAAATAATAAAAAATTTGAAACAACATGATTGTACATAAATGAAGAACTTTTTGAAGTAATACATACCAACTCCTACCATGCAATACTCTGCAGCAGATAAAAAGAGTTCTATCATGTGGACATGAAAATATTTCTAAGACATAGTGATATGAAAAACAAGTTGCACAATAATACTGAATCGCACACTCCTGTTTATGTTTATATGGTTATGGACCTGTTTACATATATATGACATGTGTGTGTCTGTTTGTGCCTAGAGAAAAGTCTGTAATAATGCATATCAAGATGTTGACGGTTTTCTCTGCCCAAGGCACTAGGATTGGGAGAGGAAGAATTAAAGGGGGTCTATGTAATTTACATCATTTACTTCTAGGTTATTTGTTTTTTTAATAAGCATGTTTTTATGGATGACAAGTAATTTTCAGTATCACAGAAAACTTGGAAAATGCAAATATGTAATCTCTGATACTATAAAAAAGAACTGGAAGGTATAGACTTCCAGTGATAAGATAAACATATACTAGGGCTTTAATGTACAACATAAAAAATACAATTTACTGTTCTGTATATATGAAAGTTGTTAAGAAGTGGATCCTGGGAGTTCTCATCAGAAGGAAAAATATATTTTTTCTTTTTCTTTTATTTTGTTTCTAAATGAGATAATGGATATTCACTAAACTTATTTTGGTAATCATTTCGTGATGTCTGTAAGTCCAATCATTATACTGTTCGTCGTAAGCTTACACTGCATGTCAATTATATCTCAATGAAACTGGAAGAAGAAAAATAAAATGATACCAAAGACACACACAGTGCTTCCCTGGTGGTGCAGTGGTTGAGAGTCCGCCTGCCGATGCAGGGGACGCGGGTTTGTGCCCCGGTCTGGGAAGATCCCACATGCCGCGGAGTGGCTGGGACTGTGAGCTATGTCCGCTGAGCCTGCACGTCCGGAGCCTGTGCTCCACAATGGGAGAGGCCACAACAGTGAGAGGCCCGTGTACTGCAAAAAAAAAAAGAAGAAAAAAAAAAGGCACACACAAATGATGCCAAACACACACACAGACACACACACACACACCTCAAAAAATAAATAAACAGGGCACATGTGAAGAGTAGGGCAGTGTGTATGTGTGTGTAAATGGTATTTGAGCAACTACAGAAGAATAGAAGGACCCTAAAAACTAGCAGGTGAGAGGGTAAATATTATGGGTGAAGGTCCCAGAAAGTGAACTAGAATATCAGTGGATTCAAACTTATATGCTATGAGCATATATGCTATTAATATACTAAGACACTAAGGCTCCAATGAAGATGGTGGAATAGAAGGACATGGAACTCAAGTAATCCCACAAATACATCAAAAATATATCTACATGTGGTTGTATGTCCAGGAGTGGGATTGCAGAGTCACATGGTAGGTCTACTTTTAGTTTGTAAAGGAACCTCCATATGGTTCCCCTTAGTGTCTGTACTAATTTACATTCCCACCACAGTGTATGAGAGTTCCCTTCTCTCCATACCCTCTCCAGCATTTATTGTTTGTAGATTTTTTGATGATAGCCATTTTGCCTGGTGTGAGGTGATATCTCATTGCAGCTTTGATTTAGATTTCTCTAATAATTAGCGATGTTGAACATATTTTCATTTGCCTCGGCCATCAGTATATCTTCTTCAGAGAAATCTCTATTTAGGTCTCCTTCACATTTTTTGATAATATTAAACCTCATGAGATGTTTGTAAATTTTGGAGACTAATCCATTGTCTGTCACATTATTTGTAAATATTCTCTCCCAATCTGTGGGTTGGCTTTTTGCTTTGTTTATGGTTTCCTTTGCTGTGCAAAAGCTTTTGAGTTTAATTAGTTTCCATTTGCTTATTTTTGTTTTTATTTCCATCATTCTGGGAGACAGATCAACAAAGATATTGATGCAATTTATGTCAGAGAGTGTTCTGCTTTTGTTTTCCTCTTGGAGTTTTATAGTGTCCAGTCTCACATTTAGGTCTTTAATCTAGAGAAAAAGATAGTCTGAAAGGATACATGCACCCCGATGTTTATTGCAACACTGTTTACAATAACCAAGACATGGAAGCAACAAAAATGCCCATCAACAGAGGAATTTATAAAGAAGATGGGCTACATATACACAGTGGAATACTACTCAGCCATTAAAAATAATGAAATAATGCCATTTGCAGCAACATGGATGGACATAGAGATTGTCATACTGAGTGAAGTAAGTCAGACAGAGAAAGAGAAATATCGTATGACATCCCATATATGTAGAATATAAAAAGAAATGACACAAATGAATTCATTTACAAAACAGAAACAGACTCACAGACTTAGAGGTTGAACTTATTGTTATCAGGGTAGGGTGGAAAGGTGTGGGGAAGAGATAGTTAGGGAGTTTGGGATCTGCTATATTTAAGATGGATAACCAACAAGGGCATACTGTATAGCACAGAGAACTCTGCTCAATGTTATGTGGCAGCCTGGATGGGAGGGGAGTTTGGAGGAGAATTAATACATGTATCTGTATTGCTGAGTTTCTTTGTTGTGTACCTGAATATATATATTCAGTATGTATGTATATATACATACTTACACACACACATGGAATAATTCTCACAGAATCCCTACTGAACACTGGCAGAAATCCTCAGACACCCAGAAATTAAGAAAGATCTCCACATAACCGAATAGGACAAAACAAAACAAAACAAAACAAAAAAAACCGAAATGGGATATAACCTGCATCCCTGGGAGGGAGCTGGAAAGAGAAAATGTTCCTGTGCCATGGGAAGCCACTTCATTGGTGGGGAGATCAGCTGGGGCAGAAAGGGAGTTTCAGAGGATTGGAGGAGAGCACAACACTCGGTTTGCCACAGGCAAAACAGAGAGAGGCCAGCACAGAGGATATGTGCTATGTCACTGCAATCTCTAGCCCAAGGCGTGCAGCTTTGGTGGCTTGGTGCAAAAGTCAGCCTTTAGAGGACAGACGTGGGGAGAGGACTGGATTTAGCTGTTCAGAGACAGCCTGAAGGGGCTGGAGTGTGCTACAGGCCACAACAAGGGCCTGTACATGGAAGAAACCCAGTCCACCATAGAAGCAAAGTACCGTTGTTAATGGGTGCCCAAAGGGAGGTGCGAGGCCTGTCATAGCAGCCTCATTTTTGGCGTGCTCACTGCTGGTGTGCACCACCATTGAAACCCCTTTGTAATTGTGCACGTGAAGGGAGGGTTGGGGCCTGCCATAGCAGCCTCTTTCTTGGTCACAGCTCTATGAGCTCTGGAAGCATGCAAATGTCTATGGTTTGCCCACACATGGAGGTGGGACTGAAATCAGAGCCCTCTCCCCACAGCTGTGAAATCCATAGATTTATGCCCCTGCAACCAGCTTGATAAACTCAGTGACTGCAGGACATCCAAGTGGACAATGGGTGCTCCCTTGGTTGTGATTGGTCTGACTTTAACAGCTGTGGGCTTTTTGGGTGCATGCACACGGAGGCAGAGCTGGGGTATAAGCTGCTTCCATAGCCCCTATAGCAGGCCCAGGTACACCACTACTGCAGTCCTTGTACCTAACTTTAGTGAATTGGTGCCTATGGATCTGCACTTTTGGTTTGTGAACACAGTGCCTGAGGGGCACCAGGGCTGATTGCCTTCATTCCCAGAGTGGAGGCAGGGCTGAGGCAGTGTGAACAACAGTGTGCTTTGTAAGCCTGCACAATGGGTGACAGATGACACCACAAAGCTCACTTCCCACTGGACAGCTCTAGTGGAGGAATACTCAGTGGCTCTTCTCCCAGAATGAGTGCTCCAATCCTGCCTACTTCACACTACAGGTTAGAAATGAATCTGGGGGCTTCTACTCCAACAATAGGGAGCAGACCCTGCCTCCAGCAGGGCTGTGTCAACCATAGAGCAAAGAGGAGGCCCCATTCAACAGTGTGGGCTATGGCCACCACAACACCAGTCACATACCCTATCTAGGGAATAATGGCCAGCACACACCAAGGGAAGATTTGGCAGTCATATATACTAAAAAATGGTGCTCATACCAAAAATATTAAATCCACACAGCCTACGCAGGGATGCTCCCACATAAAAATATACCCCCAATACCACAGTGGATAATTGTTTTTCCTTACTTTTAGAGTGATAGAAATATGAGTAGAATGAAGAAGCAGAGGAACTTCTCCCAATTAAAAGATCAAGAGAATACCTCTGAATAAACAAACAATGAAACAGACCTCTTCAGTGTAAAAGACAAAGAGTTCACAAAGAAGATAATGAAAATACTGAAGGAATTAAGAAGGGCTAGGGATAGAAATGCAGATTACTTTTAAAAAGGAAATAGAAAATATAAAGAGGAACCAAGAAAAATTAAAAAACTCATTTGCCAAGATGAAAGCTGAGCTTAAAGCAATAAATATCAGATTGAGTAATGCAGAAGAATGAATAAGTGATAAATAATGATATGAAAGCTAGAATAATGAAAACCACCCAATCAGAACAGCAAACAGAAAGACAAATAAAAAAATGAAAGCAATATAAGAGACCTATGGGATAATATAAAGCATGCTAATCTACAGAAAATAGGGATCCCAGAAGGAGAAGAAAGAGAAAAGGAGACTGGAATTGTATTTGAAGAAATTATGACTGAAAAAATTCCCAAACCTAAAGTAGGAAACAGATTTCCAGATACAGGAAATCTGAGCCTGCACGTCCGGAGCCTGTGCTCCACAACGGGAGAGGCCACAACAGTGAGAGGTCCGTGTACCACAAAAAAAAAAAAAACAAACAAAACAAAAAAACCCCGCATATCAATCAGTGTGATACACCAAATCAACGAAAGACAAAAACCACATAATAATCTCAATAGATGTAGAAAAAGCATTTGATAAAATTCAACATCCATTTATGATAAAAAACTCTTACCAAAGTAGGTAAAGAGGGAACATATCTCAACATAATAAAAGCTGTTTATGACAAATCCACAGCCAATATAATATTCAATGGTGAAAAATGGAAAGACTTCCCACTAAAATGTGGAACAAGTCAAGGATACCCACTCTCACCACTTCCCTTCAACATAGTATTGGAAGTCCTAGCCACAGCAATCACACCAAAAAAAATTGTATTCAAGTTGGTAGGGAAGAGGTAAAATTGTCATTATATGCAGATGATGTAATACTCTATGTATTGTAGGAAATCCTAAAGGCTCCACACAAAAACTACTAGAATTGATAAATGAATTCAGCAAGGTAACAGGAGACAGTATTAACATACAGAAGTTGGTTGCATTTCTTTACACTAATAATGAAATATCAGAAATGGAATACAAAAAATAAATCCCTTTTAAAATCGCATTAAAAATACTTAGTAATAAACCTGACCAAGGAGGTGAAAGACTTATATGGTGAGAAGTATAAAACATGAATAAAGAAAATTGAAGATGATTCAGTATTGTCAAAGTGGTCATACTACCCAAATCAATCTACAGGTTTAATATGATTCCTATCAAATTAACCCTGACATTTTTTGCAGAACTAGAATAAATAATCCTAAAATTTATAGTGAACCATAAAAGACTCAGAATTGCCAAAGCAATCCTGAACAAAGAAAAGGAACAAAGCAAGAAGCATAACCCTCCCAGGCTTCAGACAATACTACAAGGCTACTGTAATCAAAACAGTGTGACATTGACAAAAATATAAACATATGGATTAGCTGGACAGAATAGAGAGCCCAGAAATTAACCCACACACATATGGTCAATTAAACTTCATTGAAGGAGGCAAGAGGGCTTCCCTGGTGCAGTGGTTGAGAGTCCGCCTGCCGATGTGGGGGATGCAGGTTCGTCCCCCTGTCTGGGAGGATCCCACGTGCCACAGAGTGGCTGGGCCCATGGACCATGACTGCTGAGCCTGCGGGTCCGGAGCCTGTGCTCTGAAACAGGAGAGGCCACAGCAGTGAGAGGTATGCGTACCACCAAAAAAAAAAAAAAAAAGAGGAGGCAAGAATATACAATGCAGAAAACACAGTCTCTTCAGCAAGTGGTGTTGGGAAAGGTGGACAGCCACATGTAAATCAATGAAGTTAGAACACACCTTCACACAGTAGACAAAAATAAACTCAAAATGGCATGACATTGTAAAACTCCTAGAACAGAACATAGGCAAAGCATTCTCTGACATAAATTGTACAAATGTTTTCTTAGGTCAGTCTCCCAAGACAATAGAAATAAAAGCAAAAATAAACAAATTTACAAGGTTTGCACAGCAAAAGAAACCATAAACAAAACAAAAAGATAACCTATGAACTGGGAGAAAATATTTGCAAATGATAAGACTGACAAGGACTTACAATTTCCAAAATATACAAACAACTCATATGACTCAATAACAAAAAAAACACCCCAAAACCCAATCAAGAAATGGGAAGAAGACCTAAACAGACGTTTCTCCAAAGAAGACATACAGATGGCCATTAAGCATATGATAAAATGCTCATCATCACTAATTATTAGAGAAATGTAAATCAAAACTACAGTTAGTTACCACCTCACACCAATCGGAATGGCCATCATTAAAAAGTCTACACATAACAAATGCTGGAGAGAGTGTGGAGATAAGGGAAACTTCCCACACTGTTGGAGTTTCCTCAAAAAACTAAAAATAGAGTTGCCATATTATTCAGCAATCCCACTCCTGGGCATATATATGGAGAAAAGTATAATTTGAAAAGATACATGCACTTCTATTTTCATAGCAGCAGTGTTTACAATAGCCAAGACATGAAAACTACCTAAATGTCCACCAACAGATGAATGGATAAAGAAGATGTGGTATATACATGCAATGGAATACTACTCATCCATAAAGAGAATAAAATAATTCCATTTGCAGCAACATGTATAGACCTTAGATTATCATACCAAGTGAAGTAAGTCAGAAGAGTAAGACATATACCATATTATATCACTTATTGTGGAAGCTAAAATATGACACAAATGAACTTATATATGAAACAGAAACAGACTCACAGATATAGAGAACAGATTTGTGGTTGCCAAGAGGGAGGGGGGTGGGGAAGGCATGAATTGGGAGTTTGGGATTAGCAGATGCAAACATTATATATAGAATAGGTAAACAACAAGGTCCTACTGTATAGCACAGTGAAATATATTCAATATCCTGTAATAAACCATAATGGAAAAGTATGAAAAATAATATATATATACATATGTGTGTGTATATATATATATATGTATGTATATAAACAAAATATTTTCCTGTACAGCAGAAACTAACACAACATTGTGGATCAACTATATTTCAATGAAATAAATTTTAAGAAGATCCCACCTAAAATTAAAAATCAATCAATGAATCAATCAAAAATTTTAAATAAGACACTAAGGAACTAAAAATACACCAAGTCTGAGAGTGGGAAGCTGCATCACCAAGTCCATTTGAGTCATCTTTCTTATTCAGCTTCATGCCTTCGACACATTTTTTTTTTTTTTTTTTTTGCAGTATGCCGGCCTCTCACTGTTGTGGCCTCTCCCGTTGCAGAGCACAGGCTCCGGACGCGCAGGCTCAGCAGCCGTGGCTCACAGGCCTAGCTGCTCCACGGCATGTGGGATCTTCCCGGACCGGGGCACAAACCCGTGTCCCCTGCATCGGCAGGCGGACTCTCAACCACTGTGCCACCAGGGAAGCCCTTCAACACATTTTGATTGTATGAAACAGAAAATTTTCTTTTAAATTGTAAAACTATTCTCTTTTATTTATTATTGTTATCACTTTTATAATTTCAGAGTTCTTTATCAAGAAATACTTGTTTTTTGTTTTCACTACCTTATACATGTAAATTATTTTAAAAAATCCCACACCATCCAGTAGTATGTTGATTAATGTTCTTAGGAAAGAAATCACTTTAACATTGGCCTGTACTGCTCACCCCACTCCTACCCCCAGAATCCTAATTGGAGGACATGAATTAATGAGCTACATCAAACCCCATGGCACTCTAATCTCAGTATGGGCCTATGAAACAAACATATGAATAGAAGGTTAAAACATGAAAATATTTAGCAGGAACTTTAATTGTAGTTGAGAGATTGAAAATCGTCTCCTTATATTGTTATGTTAAAACCCAACCTTTTAGTAGAGCTAGTTACTGGAGGACCATGGAACCTGAAAGCTAGGTGTCAGCAAGCTCTTTTATTAAAAAGAGGCAAAAAATCCAAGCAAGCACATCAGGATTCTACTAGTCCTCAGAAACTATTACTAAGTATAAAAAAGTGGTTCTTGGTATTTCAGGCCAGTGGTCCTTCTGCTCTCTATTGAAAGATTTACATATGCAATTGGGTAATCTACTTTCTGTCTCTATTGTTTCGTACTTGGAAAAGAGCTCTAATTCATGCACACTACTGGGCACAAATAACAGATAATATCTTAAGGTTTTTCAAATTTCCATTATTAGTTGAGCCATCAAAGTCTTCCTTGAAAGGAGAAGAGTGGGGAGAAAAGTTTTGGTGTTTTAACTGTAGACATCAGTTTTTGGGTTGGAGAGCAAACGCTTGAGGAGGTAGGTTGAAGGTACAGGGACTGACAGATGGGGAGTGTCTTAGGTCATTGAAACCAGACAAACCACAAACATAATAGCTCTAATTCACATGAGAGCTATTCTCCTTCAAATGGTGGTTCACTTTCATAGAATCCAAAAATTTAAGAAGTGGGGTTAAGTGTGACGGACTTAAATGTTTATGAGTGTATTTTCTGGAAGGAATTCTCTCTCCAACATTTAAACAGTCAGGCAGCTGTAGCAGAGAGGATTTAGGAAGAAAAAGAGAGAAACAATTTTTGTAATTATGATAATGGGTTGCCCCAGCTTTGCTATTTATGCCAACAGTCCCCTGAGGTGTGAGGCATTCTCTCACTCTCAGGTCCATTTCTCTGAAACTGTCCCACAGGGAACACCCTCCAGCAGAAGAGACCCTGTCTTATGAACATTGACATACACATCAGTATATTCTCACACACAGAGAAAATTATAATCTCAGGACTGGTTCTCATTTTTCCATTTCAAATCCAGGCTGTGGGTTTTTTTAGTTGGGGTTCTTTAATTTTATGCAAGGAAAGCAGTGTAAGAGAAGCAGGAAAACTGTTCCACCAGGCTTCAAGCATATGCCTGAATTTGTTTACCACAAACAAACTCTTCTCAGCTACGGTTACTGTCACCATAGCAACAAGACTGAGGTTACTTCTATCAACATATCACCACATAAAGCAAATATGGGCAGTTAATAAAGAATAGCAATGATAATTACATAGTAGTCAGTTGCCAGCTCAAAACAGAGTGCTTATATCTGAACCGTAGTTCCATTTTCTATGTAGAAATGGAAATTATAACTTAATAGACATTGGAAGCCCATTCCTATATTTGACTGGGAGATGGACAAAAAAAAAAAAAAAACAGTTGGAAACGCTCCAGAGATTTCTTTTTAACATCTTTATTGCAGTATAATTGCTTTACAATGGTGTGTTAGTTTCTGCTTTATAACAAAGTGAATCAGTTATACAAATACATATGTTCCCATACCTCTTCCCTCTTGCATCTACCTCCCTCCAACCCTCCCTATCCCACCCCTCTAGGTGGTCACAAATCACCCAGCTGATCTCCCTGTGCTATGCAGCTGCTTCCCACTAGCTACCTATTTTATGTTTGGTAGTGTATATATGTCCATGCCACTCTCTCACTTTGTCCCAGCTTACCCTTCCCCCTCCCCATATCCTCAAGTCCATTCTCTAGTAGGTCTGTGTCTTTATTCCCGTCCTACCCTTAGGTTCTTCATGACCTTTTCTTTTTTTCTTAGATTCCATATATATGTGTTAGCATACGGTATTGTTTTTCTCTTACTGACTTACTTCACTCTGTATGACAGACCCTAGGTCCATCCACCTCACTACAAATAGCTAAATTTCGTTTCTTTTTATGGCTGAGTAATATTTCATTGTATATATGTGCCACATCTACTTTATCCATTCATCTGTTGATGGACACTTAGGTTGCTTCCATGTCCTTGCTATTGTAAATAGAGCTGCAATGAACATTTTGGTACATGATTCTTTTTGAATTATGTTTTTCTCAGGGTATATGCCCAGTAGTGGGATTGCTGGGTCGTATGGTAGTTCTATTTGTAGTTTTTAAGGAACCTCCATACTGTTCTCCTTAGTGACTGTACCAATTCACATTCCCACCAACAGTGCAAGAGTGTTCCCTTTTCTCCAAACCCTCTCCAGCATTTATTGTTTCTAAATTTTTTGATGATGGCCAATCTAACTGGTGTGAGATAATATCTCATTGTAGTTTTGATTTGCATTTCTCTAATGATTAATGATGTTGAGCATTCTTTCATATGTTTGTTGGCAATCTGTATATCTTCTTTGGAGAAATGTCTATTTAGGTCTTCTGCCCATTTGTGGATTGGGTTGTTTGTTTTTCTGTTATTGAGCTACATGAGCTGCTTGTAAATCTTGGAGATTAATCCTTTGTCAGTTGCTTCATTTGCAAATATTTTCTCCCATTTTGAGGGTTGTCTTTTGGTCTTGTTTATGGCTTCCTTTGCTGTGCAAAAGCTTTTAGATTTCATTAGGTCTCATTTGTTTATTTTTGTTTTTATTTCCATTACTCTAGGAGGTGGATCAAAAAGGATCTTGCAATGATTTATGTCATAGAGTGTTCTGCCATGTTTTTCTCTAAGAGTTTGATAGTGTCTGGCCTTACATTTAGGTCTTTAATCCATTTTGAGTTTATTTTTGTGTATGGTGTTAGGGAGTGTTCTAATTTTATACTTTTGCATGTACCTGTCCAGTTTTCCCAGCACCATTTATTGAAAAGGCTGTCTTTTCTCCACTGTATATTCTTGCTGCCTTTATCAAAGATAAGGTGACCATATGTGTGTGGGTTCATCTCTGGGCTTTCTGTCCTGTTCCCTTGATCTATATTTCTGTTTTTGTGTGAGTACCATACTGTCTTGATTACTGTAGTTTTGTAGTATAGTCTGAAATCAGGAAGCCTTATTCCTCCAGCTCCATTTTTCGTTCTCAAGATTGCTTTGGCTATTTGGGGTCTTTTGTGTTTCCATACAAATTGTGAAGTTTTTTGTTCTAGTTCTGTGAAATATGCCAGTGGTACTTTGATAGGGATTGCATTGAATCTGTAGACACTCCAGTGAATTTAACTCAGCTCTAATGCATTACCCTATTAGTAAATTTATTTGTCTCAATAGCATAAAATTACCTCATTAATGAATAACATTAAAAAACAGGAATGGCTGTGGAAGAACTGATTCCTCATTTTAAATACAAAATGTTGAAACAAGGACCCAGAGAACAAGGGAGGACTTAGGAAAGTGAGAATAAGTATGCATAATTTCCTGACTTTTTCATTGACACAAGTAAGTTTAGGTGGACTGAACTCATAGCTGATGTTTAACCTATATGCTATAAATCAACTCTTATGCCCTATCAATTTCACAGTTCCATATTTTATTATTATTATTTTTTATTGAGTATAATTTCTTTACAGATTCGTGTTAGGTTCTGCTGTACAATAAAGTGAGTCAGCTATATGTGCACCTATATCCTCTCCCACTTGGAACTCCCTCCTCTCTCATCCAACCTGTCCAGGTCATCACAGAACACCAAGCTGAGGTCCCTGTGCTATACAGCAGGTTCCCACTAGCTGTCTATTTTACACATGGTAGTGTAAATATGTCAATCCTAATTTCCCAATTCATCCCATGTCCCCACTGTGTCCACACAACAATTCTCTACATCGGTGTCTCTATTCCTGCCCTGAAAATATGTTCATCTCTACCATTTTTCTAGATTTCATGTATATGCGTTAGCACACAATATTTGTTTTTTTTTCTGACTTACTTCACTATGTATGACAAATCCTAGCTCCATCCACATCTTTACAATGATCCCATTTCATTCTTTTTATGGCTGAGTAATATTCCATTATATATATGTACCACATCTTATTTATCCATTCATCTGTTGATAGACATTTAGGTTGTTTCCATGTGTGGCTATTGTAAATAGTGCTGCGATGAACATTGGGGTACATGTAACTTTTTGAGTTATGGTTTTCTCTGGCTGTGTGCCCAGTAGTGGGATTGCTGGGTCATATGGTAGTTCCATTTTTAGTTTTTTAAAGAACCTCCATAATGTTCCCCCATAGTGACTGTATCAATTTACATTTCCACCAACAGTACAAGAGGGTTCCTTTCCTCCACACCCTCTCCAGCCTTTATTGTTGGTAGACCGGTGTGAAGTGATACCTCATTGTAGTTTTGATGTGCATTTCTGTAATAATTAGTGATGTTGAGCATCTTTTCCTGTGCCTCTTGGCTATCAGAATGTCTTTTTTGGAGAAATCTCTGTTTAGGTCTTCTGCCCTCTTCTTGATTGGGTTGTTTGTTTTTTTGATATTGAGCTACATGTGCTGCTTGTATATTTTGGAGACTAATCCATTGTTCGTTGTTTCATTTGCAAAAATTTTCTCCCATTCTAAGGGTTGTCTTTTCGTCTTGTTTATGGTTTGTTTGCAGTGCAAAACTTCTAAGTTTCATTAGGTCCCATTTGCTTGTTTTGTTTTTTATTTTCATTACTTTAGGACATGGGTCCAAAAATATTTTGTGGGCTTCCCTGGTGGCACAGTGGTTGAGAATCCACCTGCCGATGCAGAGGACATGGGTTCATGCCCCGGTCCGGGAGGATCCCACATGCCACGGAGCGGCTGGGCCCATGAGCCATGGCTGCTGAGCCTGTGTGTCCGGAGCCTGTGCTCTGCAATGGGAGAGGTCACAACAGTGAGAGGCCTGCGTACCGCAAAAAAAAAAAAAAAAAAAATTTGCTGTGATTTACATCAAAGAGTGCTTTTACTGTTTTCCTCAAAGAGTTTTACAGTATCTGGCATTACATTTAGGTCTTTAATCCATTTTGAGTTTATTTTAGTGTATGGTGTTAGGTAGTGTTCATTCTTATACATGTAGGTGTGCAGTTTTCCCACCACAATTTATCGAAGAAGTTGTCTTTTCTCCATTTTATATTCTTGCCTTCTTTGTCATAGATTAGGTGACCATAGGCATGTGGGTTTATCTCTGGGCTTTCTATCATGTGCCATTGATCTATATATCTGTTTTTGTGCCAGTACAATACTGTCTTGATTACTGTAGATTTGTAGTACAGCCTGAAGTCAGGGTGCCTGATCCTCCACTTTTTCTTTCTCAAGATTGCTTTGGCTATTTAGGGCCTTTTGTGTTTCCATACAAAGTGTAAATTATTTTGTTCTAATCCTGTGAAAAATGTCATTGAACATTTGACAGGGATTACATTGGATCTATGGTTGCACATTGGATCTGTGGTAGTATAGTCATTTTTCACAACATTGATTTTTCCAATCCAAGAATATGGTATATCTCTCCATCTGTTTCTATCATTTTTGATTTCGTTCATCAGCCTCTTATAGTCTTCTGCATATAGGCCTCTTGCCTCCTTAGTTAAGTTTATTCCTAGATACTTTATTCTTTTTGTTGTGATGGTAAATGGGATTGTTTCCTTAATTTCTTTCTGATATTTCATTGTTACTGTATAGGAATTCAAGAGATTTCTGTGCATTAATTTTGTATCATGCAACTTTACCAGATTCGTTGATTAGCTCTATTAGTTTTATGGTGGCATCTTTAGGATTCTCTATGTATAGTATCATGTCATCTGCAAACAGTGACAGTTTTACTTCTTCCTTTCAAATTTGTATTCATTTTCTTTCTTTTTCTTCTGTAATTGCCATGGTTAGGACTTCCAAAACTATGTTGAATAAGAGTGGTGAGAATGGACATCCTTGACTTGTCCTGATCTTGGAGGAAATGCTTTCAGTCTTTCACCATTGAGAATGATATTTGTTGTATATGGCTTTTAATAAGTTGAGGTAGGTTCCCTCTGTGCCCACTTTCTAGAGAGTTTTTATCATAAATCAGTGTTGAATTTTTTCAAAAGCTTTTTCTGCGTATATTGAGATGATCATATGTTTTTTATCCTACAATTTGTTAATATTGTGAATCACATTTATTGATTTTCATATATTGAAGAATCCTTGCAACTCTGGGATTAATCCCACTAGATCATGGAGTATGATCCTTTTAATGTATTGTTAGATTCTGTTTGCTAGTATTTTGTTGAGGATTTTTGTGTGATACTGGCCTGTAATTTTCTTTTATTTTAGGATCTTTGTCTGGTTTTGGTATTGGGTGATGGTGGTCTCATAGAAAGAGTTTGGGAGTATTACTCCCTCTGCAATTTTTTGGAAGACTTTGGGAAGACTAGGTTTTAGCTCTTCTCTAAATGTTTGATAGAATTCACCTCTGAAGCTATCTGATTCTGGACCTTTGATTGTTGGAAAAATTTTAATTACAGTTTCAATTTCAGTACTTGTGATTGGTCTGTTTATATTTTCAATTCTTCTTGGTTCATTTGTGGAAAGTTGTACCTTTCCAAGAATTTGTCCATTTCTTCCAGGTTGTCCATGTTATCTGATATAAGTATTGCAACTCAAGCTTTCTTTTGATTTCCATTTGCATGGAATGTCATTTTCCCTTCACTTTCAGTCTGTATGTGTCCCTAGGACAGAAGTTGGTCTCTTGTAGACAGCATATATATGGGTGTTGTTTTTGTGTCCATTCAGCCTGTCTGTGTCTTTTGTTTGGAGCATTTAATCCACTTACATTCAAGGTAATTATCAATATGTATGTTTCTGTTACAGTTGTCTTAATTTTGGGGGGTTTGTTCTTGTGTGTCTTTTCTTGTCTTGTGTTTCCTGCCTAGAAATGTTCCTTTAGCATTTGCTGTGATGCTGGTTTTGTGGTGCTGAATTCTCTTAGTTTTGCTTGTCTGAAAAGCTTGGAGTTCTCTGTCTAATCTGAATGAGATCCTTGCTGGGTAGAGTAATATTTGTTGTAGTATTTTCCTTTCATCACTTTAAATATATCCTGCCACTCCCTTCTGGCATGCAGAGTTTCTGCTGAAACATGAGCTGATAACCTTATGAGGATTCCCGTGTATGTTATTTGTTGCTTTTCCCTTGCTGCTTTTAATATTTTTTCTTTAAATTTAATTTCTGTTAGTTTGCTTAATATGTGTCTTGGTGTGTTTCTCCTTGGTTTATCCTGTATGGGACTCTCTGTGCTGCCTGGACTTGGGTGCTATTTCCTTTCCCATGTTAGGGCAGTTTTCAAGTATAAGCTCTTCAAATATTTTCTCAGTGCCTTTCTTTTTCTCTTCTTCTTCTGGGACCCATATAATTTGAATGTGGATGTGTTTAATGTTTCCCAGCAGTCTCTGAGACTGTCCTGAATTCTTTTCATTCTGTTTTCTTCATTCTGCTCTTCAGCAGTTATTGCCACCATCTTATCTTCCAGCTCACTTATTCTTTCTTCTGCCTCAGTTATTCTGCTATTGATTCCTTCTAGTGTATTTTTCATTCAGTTATTGTGTTGTTCATCATAGTTCATTCTTTAGTTCTAGGATTTTGTTAAACATTTCTTGTATTTCCTCAAGCCATGCTTCCTTTCTATTTCTAAGATTTTGGATCATTGTTATTATCATTACTCTGAATTCTTTTTAGGTAGATTGCCTATTTCCTCTTCTTGTAGATTTTTATCTTGCTCCTTCACTTGTGACATATTTTTTGTTGTGTCATTTTTTTGTTGGGTGGGACTGTGTTCCTGTCTTACTGTCTGTTTGGCCTGAAGTGTCCAGCACTGGAGTTTGCAGGCAGTTGGATAGAGCTGGGTCTTGGTACTGAGATGAGGACCTCTGGGAGACCTCACTCTGGTTAACATTCCCTGGAGTCTGAGGTTCTCTGCTAATCCAGTGGCTTGGATTCAGTGGCCCCACCACAGGTGCTCAGGTCCCACCCCTGGTCTGTGAACCAAGATCCCAGAAGATGTGTGGCATGGCAAAACAAACAAACAAACAAAAAACAGTACAGTAACAAAGAATAAAAATTCAAATAAAATTAGATAAATAAAACATATATTAGAAAAAGTAAAAATATAGAGGAAACAAGAAGGTAAAATAGAAGCAAAAAGAAAGGGCAGGGTACAAAACAAGAAGAATAACAAAGAATAAAAGATAAGGGGCTTCCCTGGTGGTGCAGTGGTTGAGAGTCTGCCTGTCGATGCAGGGGACACGGGTTTGAGCCCTGTTCTGGGAAGATCCCACATGCTGTGGAGCAACTAGGCCCATGAGCCACAACTACTGAGCCTGCACATCTGGAGCCTGTGCTCCACAACAAGAGAGGCAGCGACAGTGAGAGGCCCATGCACCGCGATGAAGAGTGACCCCCACTCACCACAAGTAGAGAAAGTCCTTGCACAGAAACGAAGATCCAACACAGCCAAAAATAAATAAATTAATTAAATTTAAAAAAAAGAATAAAAGATAAAATAAAATTAGAAAAATAAAAATTTATTAGAGAAAATAAAAATATAAATGAAACAACAACAAGGTTAACAGAACCACAACCTAAAAAAAAAAGGCAGGAAAATACCTTGGCTGTGGGGTAACAGAGCCTCGGTGGGGGTGGGGATTAGAAAAGGTGGGGTTTAAGCAGGGGGCGGGGCTTAGGCTCAGGACCCATGAGGCAGGAAAATACAATGTGGCCAGAATAGGCAGCATGGCCGCAGAGGGTGTTAGATTGCCGAGTTTGGAGGTAAGGCCCTTGGAGTGGATACAGGGGTGGAGTGTAGCCTCATCATGGCCAGAGGGGACCTCAGAGTGTGGAAGATCAGGTTTGGGACCTCAGCAGGCTCCTGGGGGCCGAGTGGGCAGGGAAAATGCTGGCTGAGTTCTTTTTTGATCCCCCGATCTCCTGAGGGTCTCTTCCCATCTCTGCTGATCACTTCATTGCAGATGCGCCTTTCCCAAGCATAGGAACCCCTCCCCTCCTCCAGGAGTGCTGGTCCCATCTGACATCTCCTTTTTCTCCCCCTATCTCTCCCTACAACATCCTCAGGACCCATGTGACCAGATGAGACCTCAGAGGGTAGAAGAACAGGCCCAGGACCTCAGCAACCTCCTGGGGACACAGTGAGCAGGGTAAATGCTGACCTCATTCCCTTCTGATCCTGCAATCT
Organism: Lagenorhynchus albirostris; assembly: GCF_949774975.1. Taxonomy (NCBI): domain Eukaryota; kingdom Metazoa; phylum Chordata; class Mammalia; order Artiodactyla; family Delphinidae; genus Lagenorhynchus; species Lagenorhynchus albirostris. Next base: position 29,876,677 of record NC_083108.1, on the reverse strand, counting down.
CTCAAGGGTCTCTTCCCATTCCCATGGTTCTCCTCACCAAAGGTGGACCACTCCATGTGTGGGAACCCCTTCTCTCCCGCAGCTTCCCCTGAGCAGTGCTGGTTCTATCCTGCCTCCACTTCTCCTCCCCCTCCCTCCTTCCTATGTTCTACCTAGTTGATCAGAGGTTCCCCCACCAGTGCCTGGTATGTGCTCTAGTTGTGAGCAGACGTGAACTCTGCATCCTCCTACTCTGCTCTCTTGACTATGACTGTCAGTTCCATACTTTAATTGCAATTAAGTATAACCATATGAGAGATAAAATGAAGAATAAACAGGTGTAAAGCATTGATCCATTCACTAAACTTTAATTGGCAACTTAGAATGCATAAAATAAGCCAGGCATCGTATTTATTCCAGAAGACACTAAAATGAATAAAATGGAGATCCCATTCAACCTTGATAATATTCAACCTGTATATGCAAAAACAAGTAATTAGTGCAAGATGATATGGATAAACAAAGTTCTGAAAGGGTTATTGAAGGAATTTAGAGAAGGGGATACTAAATTTTACTAAGATATTTTGACATTACTTGAAGTAAATTATTTTTAGCTTGGCCTTGAAAGATCAGAGTAATACCTACAGGTAGAGAGTGTGATTTCAAAGATAAAATGGAAAAAATATACTCATAAATCTAAGTTGAAACTTCATTTTTTCCTCACCATAAATATCATAGTTAATATCTTGAATTTTTCACTTGAACTGAGGCATTTATCCAGGTACAGCAAGATGTATTAGCAAATGTCCAGACACTACCTTGGTCCATGTATTATTTTCCTAGGGCTGCTATAAAAATTACTACAAACTGGGTGGCTTAAAACAACAGAAACTTATTCTCTCAGATTTCTAGAGGCTAGAAGTCCAAAATCAACGTGTCCATGGAGACATAATCCTCTGAAAGCCCTGGGGAAGAATCTTTCCTTTTTTCTTCCAGCTTCTTATGATTGCCAGCAATTCTTGGCATTCTTTGGTTTTTATATGCATCACTCCAATCCCCATTTCCATCATCATATAGTCTTCTTTACTATGCTTTGCTCTGTGGCTCTGTATATCTCACCTTACAAGGACACTAATCATTAGGTTTAGGACCCCCCCTTTTTTTTGTGGCACGTGGGCCTCTCACTGCTGTGGCCTCTCACATTGCGGAGCACAGCCTCTGGACGTGCAGGCTCAGCGGCCATGGCTCGTGGGCCCAGCTGCTCCACAGCATGTGGGATCTTCCCAGACTGGGGCATGAACCCGTGTCTCCTGCATCGGCAGGTGGACTCTCAACAACTGTGCCAACAGGGAAGCCCCTAGGATCCACTCTTATCCAGTATAACTTCATCTTAATTTGATTACACATGCGAAGACCCTGTTTCCAAACAAGGTCACATTCATAGGTACTGCTTATTAGGATTTAACATATCTTTTTGGAGACACAATTCAACCTAAAACAGCCATGAGACAAAGAGACCTGCAAGGTGGCAGAGGAATAAGACATGGAGATCACCTTCTTCCACACAAATACATCAAGAATACATCTACCTGTGGAACAGCACCCACAGAACAACTACTGAATGGTAGGAGGGGATCTCAGACTTCCAAAAAGGGTCTTAGTGCTCTAACTGGGTGTTGGGCCTGAGCCTCCAAAGTAGGACAGCTGAGTCCAGGACTTTGGACCACCAGGGAACCCCTGACCCCATGTAATATTAATTGGTGAGACCTCTCCCTGAGGTCTCCATCTCAGCACTAAGACCTGGCTCTGCCCATTGGCCAGCAAGCTCCAGTGCTGGATACCTCATACCAAACAATTAGCAAGAGAGGAACACAATCCCACCTGTTAGCAGACAGGCTGGCTAAAGTCATACTAAGCTCACAGACTGCACAAAACACACCAAAGGATATGGCCCTGTCTATCAGTGGGACAAGATTGAGCTCCACCCAACAGAATGAAGGTACCAGTCCACACACCAGAAGACCTACACAAGCCTCTGGACCAACCTCACCCACTGGGTACAGACAACAGACGTAACAGGAACTATGACCCTACAGTCTGCAGAAAGGAAACCTCAAATACAGTAAGTTAAATAAAATGAGAAGACAGGGAAATATGCAGCAGATAAAAGAGCAATGTAAAAACCCACAAAACCAAACAAATGAGGAAAAGATAAGCAGTCTACCAGAAAAGAAAATTCAGAGTAATGTTAGTAAAGATGATCCAAAAGCTCAGAAATAGAATGGAGAAAATACAAGAAACATTTAAAAAGGACCTAGAAGAACTAAAGAACAAACAAATAGTGATGAACAGCACAATAACTGAAATTCAAAATACTCTAGAAGGAATCAATAGCAGAATAACTGAGTCAGAAGAACAGATAAGTGAGCTGGAAGATAGAATGGTGGAAATAACTGTCATGGAGCAGAAAAAAGCAAAAAGAATGAAAAGAATGGAGAATAGTTTCAGAGACTTCTTGGGCAACATTAAATGCACCAACATTCGAACTATAGGGGTCCTAGAAGAAGAAAAAAAGAAAGGGCCTGAGAAAATATTTGAAGGGATTAGAGTTGAAAACTTCCATAACATGGGAAAGGAAATATCCAATCAAGTCCAGGAAGAATAGAGAGGCCCATACAGGATAAACCCAAAGAGAAACATGGTGAGACACATATTAATCAAACTATAAAAATTATACACCAAGAAAAAATATTAAAAGCAGCAAGGGAAAAACAACAAATAACATACAAGGAAATCCTTATAAGGTTATCAGCTCATTTATCAGCAGAAACTCTGCAGGCCAGAAGGGAGTGGCAGGATATATATAAAATGATGAAAGGGAAAAACCTACAATATTACTCTACCCAGTAAGGATCTCATTCAGATTTGATGGAGAAATCAAAAGCTTGACAGATAAGCAAAAGCTAAGAGAATTCAGCACCTCCAAACCTGCTCTACAACAAATGCTAAAGGAACTTCTCTAAGCGGGAAACACAAGAGAAGAAAATGACCTACAAAAACAAACCCAAATCAATTAAGAAAATGGTAACAGGAAAACATGTCGATAATTACTTTAAATGTGAATGGATTAAATGGCCTTTATTATGTTGAGGAAAGTTCCCTCTCTGCCTACTTTCTGCAGGGTTTTTATCATAAATGGGTGTTGAATTTTGTCAAAAGCTTTCTCTGCATCTATTGAGATGATCATATGGTTTTTCTCCTTCAATTTGTTAATATGGTTTATCACATTGATAGATTTGCGTATATTGAAGAATCCTTGCATTCCTGGAATAAACCCCACTTGATCATGGTGTATGATCCTTTTAATGTGCTGTTGGATTCTGTTTGCTAGTATTTTGTTGAGGATTTTTGCATCTATGTTCATCAGTGATATTGGCCTGTAGTTTTCTTTCTTTTTGACATCCTTGTCTGGTTTTGGTATCAAGGTGATGGTGGCCTCATAGAAGGAGTTTGGGAGTGTTCCTCCCTCTGCTATATTTTGGAAGTGTTTGAGAAGGATAGGTGTTAGCTCTTCTCTAAATGTTTGATAGAATTCGCCTGTGAAGTCATCTGGTCCTGGGCTTTTCTTTGTTGGGAAATTTTTAATCACAGTTTCAATTTCAGTGCTTGTGATTGGTCTGTTCATATTTTCTATTTCTTCCTGATTCAGTCTTGGCAGGTTGTGCATTTCTAAGAATTTGTCCATTTCTTCCAGATTGTCCATTTTATTGGCATAGAGTTGCTTGTAGTAATCTCTCATGATCTCTTTTATTTCTGCAGTGTCAGTTGTTACCTCTCCTTTTTCATTTCTAATTCTATTGATTTGAGTCTTCTCCCTTTTTTTCTTGATGAGTCTGGCTAGTGGTTTATCTATTTTGTTTATCTTCTCAAAGAACCAGCTTTTAGTTTTATTGATCTTTGCTATTGTTTCCTTCATTTCTTTTTCATTTATTTCTGATCTGATTTTTATGATTTCTTTCCTTCTGCTAGCTTTGGGTTTTTTTTTGTTCTTCTTTCTCTAATTGCTTGAGGTGCAAGGTTAGGTTGTTTATTCGAGATGTTTCCTGCTTCTTAAGGTGGGCTTGTATTGCTATAAACTTCCCCCTTAGAACTGCTTTTGCTGCATCCCACAGGTTTTGGGTCGTTGTGTCTCCATTGTCATTTGTTTCTAGGTATTTTTTTATTTCCTCTTTGATTTCTTCAGTGATCACTTCATTATTAAGTAGTGTATTGTTTAGCCTCCATGTGTTTGTATTTTTTACAGATCTTTTCCTGTAATTGATATCTAGTCTCATGGCGTTGTGGTCAGAAAAGATACTTGATACAATTTCAATTTTCTTAAATTTACCAAGGCTTGATTTGTGGCCTAAGATATGGTCTATCCTGGAGAATGTTCCATGAGCACTTGAGAAAAATGTATATTCTGTTGTTTTTGGATGGAGTGTCCTATAAATATCAATTAAGTCCATCTTGTTTAATGTATCATTTAAAGCTTGTGTTTCCTTATTTATTTTCATTTTGGATGATCTGTCCATTGGTGAAAGTGGGGTGTTTAAGTCCCCTACTATGAATGTGTTACTGTCGATTTCCCCTTTTATGGCTGTTAGTATTTGCCTTATGTATTGAGGTGCTCCTATGTTGGGTGCATAAATATTTACAATTGTTATATCTTCTTCTTGGATTGATCCCTTGATCATTATGTAGTGTCCTTCTTTGTCTCTTCTAATAGTCCTTATTTTAAAGTCTATTTTTTCTGATATGAGAATTGCTACTCCAGCTTTCTTTTTGTTTCCATTTGCATGGAATATCTTTTTCCATCCCCTTACTTTCAGTCTGTATGTGTCTCTAGGTCTGAAGTGGGTCTCTTGTAGACAGCATATATAAGGGTCTTGTTTTTGTATCCATTCAGCCAATCTGGGTCTTTTGGTGGGAGCATTTAGTCCATTTACATTTAAGGCAATTATCGATATGTATGTTCTTTTTCCCATTTTCCAAGTTGTTTTGGTTTCATTATTATAGGTCTTTTCCTTCTCTTGTGTTTCTTGTCTAGAAAAGTTCCTTTAGCATTTGTTGTAAAGCTGATTTGGTGGTGCTGAACTCTCTCAGCTTTTGCTTGTCTGTAAAGATTTTAATTTATCCATCAAATCTGAAAGAGATCCTTGCTGGGTAGAGTAATCTTGGTTGCAGGTTTTTCTCCTTCATCAATTTAAGTATGTCCTGCTACTCCATTCTGGCTTGTAGGGTTTCTGCTGAGAGATCAGCTGTTAACCTTATGGGGATTCCCTTGTGTGTTATTTGTTGTTTTTCCCTTGCTGCTTTTAATATGCTTTCTTTGTATTTAATTTTTGACAGTTTGATTGATATGTGTTTTTGTGTGTTTCTCCTTGGGTTTATCCTGTATGGGACTCTCTGTGCTTCCTGGACTTGATTAACTATTTCCTTTCTCATATTAGGGAAGTTTTCAACTATAATCTCTTCAAATATTTTCTCAGTTCCTTTCTTTTTCTCTTCTCCTTCTGGATCCCCTATAATTCAAATGTTGGTGCATTTAATGTTGTCCCAGAGGTCTCTGAGACTGTCCTCAGTTCTTTTCATTCTTTTTTCTTTATTCTGCTCTGCAGTATTTATTTCCACTATTTTATCTTCCAGATCACTTATCCGTTCTTCTGCCTCAGTTATTCTGCTATTGATCCCATCTAGAGTACTTTTAATTTCATTTATTGTGTTGTTCATCATTGCTTGTTTCATCTTTATTTCTTCTGGGTCCTTGTTAACTGTTTCTTGCATTTTGTCCTTTCTATTTCCAAGATTTTGGATCATCCTTACTATCATTATTCTGAATTCTTTTTCAGGTAGACTGCTTATAGAGCAATTCTTAATTAGAAACTTTTGCCAAATTTAGTAATGATATGAAGGGTGTAGGGGAAGAAAAGTAGTTTTCCCTTTACCCTTCTGAGGTCTTGCTGTGTCCCCTCAGTAATAAAAGTCAGATTAACAAGAGAGAAACAAACAGAAGTTTATTTACATGTATACCTCATACATACGTGAGAGATGCCCAGAAAACATGAGTAAACTCCCTGAGATGGCCCAAGCCACTACCTTATATAACATTTTCAACTGAGACAAAAGAAATATTTGGGGATGTGGGGGCAGTTATGGGATGTTACTAGAAAAAGCAACATGAAAAATGGTAAGGATTGTTTTGCAGATTTAAGTCTGTGCCTTCTCCATTGATAAAATTCTCCTGTGATTTACAGTCATTATTTTTAGCCTGGTACTTAAAGGAAGACACCCTTACAAATGGAGATTTCCTTTATAAATATAAATTTATCTTACAGAAAGGTAACTTCGACTCTGTTTTCAGAGCTTCTCCTATGTCTGCCGTTTCTCAGAATAACCAGGTCAAAATAATCGTAAATCAAAAAGCCATATTTTAGGGTGGCATATTCTGCTACTCTTCAAGGTCAAATATATTCTTCAATTAGAGAACTATTGTTCTATTTTTTGTCAGTGAAGTAATTTGTAATATTTGCAACTTCTTTCTCAAGTCAATCCTTACAACTCCAGTGGACAAAAGTCAACCATATTCACATGCATGCACAAATGTGCAACACACACACAGATATTCTGATCATAAACTGTAGACTGATGCAGTTGGAGGAAATCTCAGAGGATTCCAACCCTACTGCATAAAAGAATAAGGCAGGACAGTGAAGGCACAGGCTACAGAATTGGACTTCATCATGGTTTTCTGGATGTTGATTGAACAAGGTTATTCAGAAGGCATAGAGACATTGGGAAAAAAAATTTTAAGACTGGGATGGGGAAAGATTAGAGAAAAGAAATCAGTGAATCACTATTGGAATAACAGTAACCTTAGGCAAGATTAGGTCACAGGTGACTGTCTATTTGCTATCTAACCACTCCCCTCTTCAGCGAGGTTGCCATTTAAGTACTTAGTTCATCAATTTCTACTAAAAGACAGAGATGTACAGCCTATCTGCCTTATTGGGCTTTCAGAGTGTTTGAAATGTCCAATACAAAACAGGTATTTTTGCACACATAATAAACATGTGTGAAGACACCTCTCTCTTTCCTCCTGTGCATACTTCCAGAGCAGCCTGAGGAAAATGCAGATGAGATGAGATGGTGCAAGCTCATTAACAAAGATCTAATAACAAAATCATACAAAAAAATCTAATTAGTAAGTTTACCTCTGGAGCAGCAGTCCCATGGAAATAATCACAAGCTTGCATTTATTTTGTGCCTAGAATCATATTTTTTCATTTCCTTTAAAATTTTAAAAATGTAATCTTCCTTCCAAATTGTGTCATTGCCTACATCATTGTTTCTCTTGTTGCCTAGACTCTGGGTTTCTTCTAGGTGCTTGGAGGAAGTAACCAGAGACATTTCCACCGATAGGAAGACTTTGATCTAAAGGCCACTGGCATTAATGCAACCTTCAGGAATTCCCTTGCTGGAATGCACACAGAAGCCACCTCAGGGCTGACCTGATGGCTGCTTCATGACACAGAGCAATATATCCCCACTGCTGTGGAAGGCAGGGTGGACTGGGGTGAGGGAAACCACAGAGGAGGAGAGAGCTGTGAAATGCAATTACATGGATTGGAATTTGGCCAGCACATGGAGTGAAATGACACAGCAGTGCCTGGATTCTTCTGTTTGCCAAGATGAAGAAGTTTACACATCATTTACAATATACACGGGAATCTTCCAGAAGCAGCTGTGGTTGACCCTGAAGAGTGCTCAATAAAGAAAACTGGTCTTTGCTTATGAAACTAGAGCTGCAGTGAACATGGAGGATTTTCATGCTAACCACTCATTTAAAAAATGAAGAAAATGAGTCCTGAGACAGAGAAGTAACTTACACAAGGTCACCCAGCACAGAAGTAGAGGATTTGGGTTTAGATTTCAGGAATTTCAATTTTAAGTCCTATCTTGTTTTCAATTTTAAGACCTATTTTCCCCCAACTGTAATTCATTAGGAAGTCAGACCTGGCATTAATGTATGTGTGTCTTTACCACATTTGCTTCAATGTCTTTTTCCATAATTTTGAAGTCATGTTAACAAAAATCTACCTTACTAGGCGATTGATTAAACTATTGCACTTCTGAGAGAAAACACAAGGGAAAATCTTTACAATTTTGAGGTAAGCAAATATTTCTTATGTAACAAAAAACACAAACCATAAAGTAAAACAATAAAGTGAATGTCTTCAAAATTAAAAATCTCTACTCTTTCAAAGACACCATTACAAAAATAAGGATATTCACAGTTCAGGAGAAAATATTCACAATGTATATATCTGACAAAGGACTTACATTCAGAATTTATAAATAATTCTTATAATTCAATTATAAGAAAAGAAAGAGCCTGCTAAAAATAAGTGGACAAAGGACTTTAATAGACGCTTTAGAAAAGAAATGTAATTCTGGCCAATAAGTAAATGAAAAGATGGTTAACATGGCAGTCATAGGCAAATAAAAATGAAACCCACAATGAGATACCTATTTTATACCAATTAAAATGTCTACAATTGAAGTTTTACATACATTTTGTTGGCAAGATACATTTCTGGTGGAAGTGAAATGTTAAAAAACAGAACAAAACAAAAACTTTGGAAAATTCCTTAGCAGTTTCTTACAAAGTTAAATATTTATCTACTCTATTACCTGAAAATTTCACCCATAGGTATTTAACTGAAGTAAAAGTATACCTACAAAAAATCTTGTACCTGAATGATCATAACAGCTTTATTCATAATAGCCAAAACTAGAAGCAACCCAAGTGTCATCATTTGTGGTATAGTCTACATGGCACAGCCTTCTCAGCAATAAAAATGAACGAACTGTGGATACACATAATATGGATGAATCTAAATGTTGGGTTAGTGAAGAAGCCAGGTACAACAAGTGATTCCATTTATATGATTTCTTAAGCAGGCAAAATTATTGTATGGAAATAAGTGGTTGGGATTGACTGTAAAGGGGTAAAAGGGGACTACTATGGGTGATGGAATTATTTCATTGTTAGGGTGATGGTTACATATTTGTTACATTTGGTATTGAGGTGGTAAATATATTTATTTATTTATATATTTATATATATTATATATATAGTTTTATATATATGTCAAAATTCATAGACCTATACACTTAAGATGGCTGTATTTTATTGTATGTAAATTATGACTCAAAAGTTTACTTAAAAAATCAATCTAATGGTTACCTCTAAGATGATGTAGGAGCACAGGGATCTTCAGTTACATTGGTTCTGCTTTAGTTTTGAAGATGGATATGGATAGTCAGTTCACAAGTGCTTGGTTTATTATCATGCTTCATAAAATATACAGTGCACATATAATCTGTCATTTATCAAATATTACATAATAAAATATTTGAAGGAACTAAAACATTTTGCCAAGTTACCATATGTAAAGTGCTGATCAAAGTTGCCAGAGTTATGAAGTTATTACTATGTAATAATCCTTTATAAGCCTGAGTTGATTTTATCTTTGTATAAATTTATGGGGTAGTTTTAGGGTTCTAGTTATAGATTTTAGGACATTGATGATCAAAAGGTTAAACCAACTCCTCAACACTACACAGTTAGTAAAGAATAAAGCCAAATCTATCATGATTTTGTTCTTACTCTACCATGTTCTAGCTGCTTCTCCTAGTGCTTGACCCAAAACATGTTAATTTAATTCTCTCCATTCATTCCCTGCTTTTTTAGGGTCAAGAGTATACAACATTTCTCTCATTCTTTGTGCAGTGCCCATAATTGTGTAGTTACATTTATTTACATTCATCTCTTTCTTACAGCCGCCCCTCTGCTTCAGACACTTTTATTTTACACCTAGATTATTTCCATTGTCAATTCTTCCTGTGTTCAGCTTTTCCTTCCTCACAATTTTTCTGCAAACTAGGGACATTTTATTCATATACAATTCTTGTGGGCAGCAAGATGATAACATCTACAAACTGGCTATTAAATCTCTGAAAGATAAAACACTCTCCTTAGTCAAGCTTTTATAGACCCTGCAGTCTAGTCTAAGCCAATAGTTGCCTCATAAGATATGCAAATTATGTTCCAAGTCAAATGTCTAAAAGGCTATTGCAGAAAAACCTCATGCTGTCCATTTTTTATGCCTTTCCTCTTGTTGCCTTTCTGAAGAACTATGCCTTTCCTTTCTTCTATCTAAATCCATCTGCCTTTCAATTCCCAAAATAAGTCACCTCCTCCGTGAGGCTTCTCTGATTATCAAAAACAAATCCAAACCACTTCATCCTCTTCAGTTGTTTGTGTTTTACTACATTTAAGTTACTCTTTTATTCATTCATCTATTCAATTGCACCTCTTGAGTTCCTACTCTGAGTCATTCGCAATGTGCAGTGCAGAGCTGTAGTAGTGAATGAGTTCTTGGTATGCTGAATATTATATTCTTGCATCTGTGTTGGTCTTATTCTTCAAAGTTGATTATAAGGTTCTTAATGTAAGATCTTGTTTCATGCTTGCATCCCTTAATAGGTATAATTAATGTTTAGAATATATAGTCAAAGAAAAAGGCAATCTAATAATAATAATTTGTCCTATTTTTATTATTTTATTTAATTTTTGATATTTATTTATTTTCCTTATTTTTTTTGGTTGTGTCAGATCCTAGTTGCGGCCCATGGGATCTTTGTTGAGGCATGTGGGATTTTTTTTTATTACAATGCATGGTCTGCTTGGGTTTCTCTCTAGTTGTGGTGCGCGGGTTTCTCTCTACTGGTGACATGCAGGTTTTCTCTCTCTAGTTGTGGCACATGGGCTCCAGGGCACAGGGCTTCTGTAGTTATGGAGCACAGGCTCTCTTGTTGAGGTGCACAAGCTCAATGGTTGTGGCATGCAGGCTTAGTTGCCCCACGTCATGTGGGATCTTAGTTCCCCAACCAGGGATTGAACATGTGTCCCCTGCATTGGAAGGTGGATTCTTTACCACTGGACCACCAGGGAAATCCAATTTGTCTTGTTTTTAATACCCTAAATTGGCATCTATTTATCTGGTCTTCTATAAATGAGGAATAGCTATTTGAAGGCTATGTGTGAAAATGTAAATAGTGGTTTTCACTGGATGTTGGGGTCATAAGTGACCATAAGTAATTGAAAAGAATGAAGTAAAAAGAAATATTCTATTATTTGAAATCTTTATGTGATGCTTTTTGTGTTCTCCTGAACTTACGAAAAATGTCTCTCCTCTAAAAGAAAAATTAATCTACTTAATAAAATAGGAGTTGTCATTTGCCCTATTATTCAGTTTTCCTTACTGTGCAGTCATGGGGCTTTACTCTCCCTACTTCATGAAGTTATAGTTAGTGATTAATAAAATACCATGACTTAATATACAGTAAAATGACACTGGGCAGGGGATATGGTTAAAAATTAATCTTATAGTCATTCATGAACAAATGAATTTTATATAAATCATCTGATGTATAAAATTATACATCTTATAAAAGTTGTTTTTATATGGCTCAGTTTTCCTTTTTTTGACAAAGGATAAAATAATTTTTATGCTTTATTCTACATGTAACATAACTAATAGTTATGACTTTTGACAGAGAATCTTCATTACTATCACTAATAATGAAGTCCATGGTGAAATAATATTGTTGCAGAAATGACAATGCTCTGTTATAATGAGATGTTGTCATATTCATTTGAAGTATAAAATAAATTATGATTATCATAGCTATTAATATTATAGACAATATTGATTAGTAATTTATTATTATTAAGCAGAATGACATACAGAAAACTTATGGGGATTCTTTAACTCACGAGGGTGCTTTACAACCTTGGCCTTCTTAAGAGATTTTCATCTTTCAGTTTACTACTTATGTGAGAAGAATTAATTGGAAAGAGCAGCAGACCAAAGGGTACAACTGCCTTGGGGGAGGGGGAAGGAGGGAGAGGGAGAGGCAAGAGGGAAGGAGAAGACAAATTCTGGAATCTAGGAAGTCTCCAAAATGAGAATTTAGGAACAAGATCAAGATTCAAATCCACTTCTTTAATTTTTTTTTCTGTACTACCAAGTTTTCAGTTTTTCCTTTGCTTAAACTAACTCAATGCTTCCCAGTGAAATAGTTCCATATTTTAGGTTCATTCCTTTAGACTGGAATATCTACTCTATATCAGGTTCCATTAAAGCAACTGTATTTATGCAAAGACAAAACTTCTTCCATAAGGCCTTATCTGAATAACTGAATTAAATAATGTTGCTCACACTTGAGACCAAGCAAGGGCAGCTTAAACAGTCAACAGTTAAATCAGATGATTATAGCCAGTGGAATACTTGATAGTGGGATACTTGGAGTATAGTTCAAAACCATTGATTTCTAGATAATGACGGAGTATACTCTTGAAAGTAAAGCTGTGCTTTTCCACTTTAAATATAACTAAATACCCTAGAGATTATCAATAGACAGTGATAAAATGACTGAAAGCTAGAAAGAAGAGGGAAGACTGGCCAAAGACCTGACGACTTGAGAAACAACAACGTGATAAATTCCCTGAATTTTCTTTTATTTCCTATCTACTCCCTGACTAGGTACTGAGGAGGCTTGCAACCCAGGACTGACAACAGGTTTAAACAAAACAAAACAAAGCAAAACAAAAAGTCCAAGGAAGGTCTGCTCTCTCTAGCAAAAGAACTGGAAAAGGGGAAGTTCAATGGAGACCTAGAGTAGAGGCTAATTTTTTGTTCTACAACTGAAGCCCCAGCAAGCATTTTAACCACTGGCAACATCATATCAGTCCTTGCTCCACACCTGGCCTAGTGAGCAGTCTGATCTGGCAGCAGTGGCAGTGGCATCAACAACAGCAAAGTTCCAGGCTTTCCAAGCCACTGGTCCTCAAACAAGACACTGCTAAATAGTCCCATTTGCCTGTAGTAATGATAGCAGCAAAGATGAAAAGGATAATATATTTTATTTACCTATATTTTTATTCTTTCTGTTTTACTTTTTTCTACCTAATGTTTCAAGATTTCTTCTGACACCTTTTTCCCCTCCCTTTCTAGTTAGAGAATTACCTTTAGTCATTTATTTATGATAGATCTGCTAATGACAAATTCTCTTTTCCTTTATGGAGAATGTCTTTATTTCAGCTTTGTTTCCAAGGGATATTTTCACTGGATTTGGAGTTCAGATTTGGCAGGTTTGGGGTTTGTTTTAAAATTGTGCCACTTTTTTCTGTCCTCTACAGTTTCTGATGAGAAATCCATTATCATTCAAATTGTTTTTTCCTTGTAAGTAAGGCATCATTTCTCTTTGCTTTCTAGATTTTTCTTTGTCTTTAGTGAAAGTTTCAGTCTTTCAGAAGCTTGTCTATGATGTGTCTTGGCATGAGTTTCTTTAAGCTTATCTTGTTGGAGATCACTCAGGAAATTTAATTTATGGGTATATATCTTTTGCTAAATTTAGGAAGTTTTCTATTGTTATTCCTTCATGTAATTATTTTTTAAATTAATTAATTAATTTATTTTTGGCTGTGTTGGGTCTTCGTTTCTGTGTAAGGGCTTTCTCTAGTTGTGGCGAGTGGGGGTCACTCTTCACTGTGGTGTGCGGGCCTCTCACTATCTCGGCCTCTCTTATTGTGGAGCACAGGCTCCAGAAGCACAGGCTCAGTAGTTGTGGCTCACGGGCCCAGTTGCTCCACAGCATGTGGGATCTTCCTGGACCAGGGCTCGAACCCATGTCCCCTGCATTGGCAGGCAGATTCTCAACCACTGCACCACCAGGGAAGACCCCCTTCATGTAATTTTTAAGCCCTGCTCCCTTTCCCTCCCCTTCTGAGACTCTGAGCACATGAATGGTAGAATTCTACTATGGTCTTACAAGTCTCTATTCATTAGTAAATTTTTCTCTTTGTTGTTCAGATTGCATGATTTCTGTTGTTCTGTCTTCAAGTACATTGACTCTTTCCTCTATCACATCCACTCTGCTATTGAGCCTATATAGTGAGTTTTCTATATTTTAGTTATTGTACTTTCATGTTCTAAAATTTCCATTGGGTTCTTCTTTATATCTTCTATTTGTTTGATGAGACAATTATTTTAATTTGTTACAAGTGCATGGGTTTCCTAAAGTCTTTGTCAGGTAATTCTAATATTAGTGTCATCTAAGTGTTTAATGTTTTTTTAAATCATGTTGAGATTTTCCTGATTCTCAGTATAAAGAGTCATTTTTAATTGAAACCTGTATATATGAGTATTATATTATGAGATTCTGAATCTTATTTAAAGTTTGGTTTTAGCCAGCTAGCTCTGAAACTGCAAAAGTGTGAAGAGATAGAGAAGTGTTGCTTCACTACTACCAGATGAGTGTAAGCAGGCAGGGCCTCTTAGTTACAGCAGGACAGGTGCAACAGTAAGCCTCTACTGATTCTTCCCTGGAATGGAGGAGAGTACTGCCTGTTACTTTTCTCTCCCTGGTCTTCACTGGCACCACAGGGGAAGGACAGGGGGCTCATCACCTCTAAATGGGTAACAAAGTCCTGGCTTCCCTATCCAGCCATTGACCTACTCTGCCACAATCCAGTAAGACATGGATTAGGGTACCTTCTTACAGCCTTGTGAGTGTCCCCCCAGTTGGCTTTTTCCAGAGTGGGTGGGGTAAGGACCACAGTTTTTTCTGTGGTGTTTGACTGGAATAGAATAATTGTTGTCTAAATTGTTGCCTCTTTCCTGGCTCTTAGTCTAGAGTGAGAAGCCGTTTGTTGGCGTTTTAAGTTTTTTAAATCTTTATACTTTGGTGTTTCCAACTTGCTGTCTTATTCAGTTTCAATTCTGGAATATTTAAACAAAAGGGAAAATCCATAAAAAAACACAGCCCTTAAACAACATATTTTAATAGTTGGATTTAACAGATATGTACAGAACATTCCATCCCAAAGCAATAGAATACACATACTTTTCAAGTACACGTGAAATATTTTTCAGCTTTGATCATATGCTAGGTCAAAACACAAATTTCAATATATTTGAAATTAAGCATATTTTCCAAACAAAACACTATGAGACTAGAAATCAAGTAAAAGGAAAAGAAAAATGCAAAATACACAAATATGGGAGGCTAAACAATATGCAACTTAACAACCAATGTGTCACTGAAGAAATCAAAGAGGAAATTTAAAAATACCTGAATACAAATGAAAATGGAAACAAAATGATCCAAAATCTGTGGGACACACCAAAAGCAGTTCTAAGAGGGAAGTTTATAGTAATGCATGCTTACCTCAGGAAACAAGAAAAATCTCAAATAAACAATCTAACCTTAGGTGTAAAGGAACTAGAAAAAGAAAAAAAATCTGAACCCAAAATTAGTAGAAGAAAAGAAATAATAAATATCAGTGCAGACATAAATGAAATAGAGTCTAAAAAATATAAACAATCAATAAAACTAAGAGCTGGTTCTTTGAAAGAGAAACAAAATTGATAAATATTTAGACAGACTCATCAAGAAAAAAGAGGACCCAGATAAAATCAGAAATTAAACATAAGTTGTTGCAATGAACACCACAAAAATACAAAGGATCGTAAGAAATTACTATGAATAATTTTAATACAAGAAAATGGACAACCTAGATAATGGACAAATTTCTAAGAATGTACAATCTCTCAAGACTGAATCAGGAAGAAATAGAAGATATAAACAGACCAATTACAAGTAAAGAAATTGAATCAGTAATAAAACAAAAAACAGAATACTCCCAACAAACAAAAGTCCAGTACTAGATGGCTGCCAAGGTGAATTTTACCAAATATTTAAACAGTTATCATTTATCTTTCTCAAACTATTCCAAATACTGAACAGTAAGGAACACTTTCAAACTCATTCTACAAGGCCAGCATCACCCTAATATCAAAACCAGACAAAGACACTACACACACACACACGCACACACACACACACACACACACACAAATCACAGCCTAGTATCACTGAAAAACATAGGTTCAAAACTCTTCAACAAATTTTTTGCAAATCAAATTCAACCATACAGTAAAAGGATTATATCATATTAATATATACAACAAAAGCTTTTGATAAAATTCTACATCCATTTATAATAAAAACTCTCAAAAAATGGGTATACCCCAACAACAAATAAAAGGCCAGATATGACAAATCTACAGCCAATATTATGTTCAACACTGAAAAGCTGAAAGCATTTCCTCTAAGATCAGAAACAACACAAGGATGCCCATTCTCACCAATTTTATTCAGCATAGAATTGGAAGTCTGAGCCACAGTAATCAGAAAAGGAAAAGAAATAAAAGGAATCCAAATTAGAAAAGAAGAAGCAAAACTGTCACTATTTGCAGATGACATGATAAAGTATATAAAAAATCCTTTATATACATGAAAATCTTCTATGACATGAAAAACTACCAGAGCTCACTGATGAATTTAGTAGAGTTGCAGGTAAAATTAATATACAGAAACCTGCTGTGTTTCTATATGCTAACAATGAACTATCAGAAAGAGAAATTAAGAAAGCAATCTCATTTACAATTGCATCAAAAATAAAATGCCTAGGAATGAACCTACTTAAGGAAGTTAAAGACCTGTACTTGGAAAACTCTAAGACACTGATGAACGAAATTGAAGACAACACAAACAAATGGAAAAGTATACTGTGCTCATGGATTGAAAGAATAAATATTGTTAAAATGTCTGTACTACCCAAGGTCATCTACAGATTCAGTGTAATCCCTATCCAATTACTAATGGCATTTTTTTCACAGAACTAGAACAAATAATTCTAAAATTCTTATGGAAACACTAAAGACCCCAAATAGACCAAACAATCTTGAGGAAGAAGAACAAAGGTGGAAGCATCATGCTCCCTGATTTCAAACTGTACTACAAAACTGCAGTAATCAAAACAGTATGCACTGGCACAAATGCAGACACATAGACCAATATAACAGAAGAGAGAGTCCAGAAGGAGTCCTTAAAGAAAACATAGGCATTACACTTTTTGATCTCAGCCTTAGCAATATTTTTTAACATCTCCATGGGAAAGGGAAACAAAAGCAAAAATAAGCAAATGGGACCAAATCAAACCAAAAAGCTTTTGCACAGCAAAGGAAACTATCAACAAAAGGAAAAGGCTGCCTACAGAATGAGAAAGATATTTACAAATGATATATCAACTAAGGGGTTAATATGCAAAATACACAAAGAATTCATTCAACTCAACATTAAAAAATACCACAACCCAATTAAAAATGAGTAGAAGACTTTAATAAACATTTTTTCAGAGAAGACATATAGATGGCCAACAGGCACATGAAAAGATGCTCAACATCTCTAGTCATCAGAGAAATGTAAATTAAAACCACAATGAGATATTACCTCACACCTGTCCGAATGGCTATTGTCAAAAAGGCAACAAATAACAAATGTTGGCAAGGATGTGGAGAAAAGAGAACCATTGTGCACTTGTTGGTGGACATGTAAATTGTTGCCGCCATTATGAAAAACAAGATGGAGTTTTCTCAAATAATTAAAAATAGAACTACCATATGATCTAGTAATTCTACTTTTGGATATTTTTCTGAAGAAAATGGCAACACTAATTGAACCTAGGGGTAAGACGGGAATAACGACACAGACCTACTAGAGAATGGACTTGAGGATATGGGGCGGGAGAAGGGTATGCTGTGACAAAGTGAGAGAGCGGCATGGACATATATACACTA